>NW_025956548.1:0-33380 GCF_023159225.1 Perognathus longimembris pacificus
TACCTTAACAAGCTCCAGCTGTTTCTATTCTCAGAAGGTTTACTCCCTGATATACAGCTGCCTACCCCCTTTGTAAGTGCAGGTCCTAAATGAGCTTTTTTCTCTGTTCCCTCACCACAATCCAGATTCTTTTGGGGAGTTACCAGTACAGTAACCATACCAGGAAGTACTTAATTTATCAAGCTACTGCTTTTCTTAATCTCAGTGGAGATATTTACTGATAAACAGCTACCTACGCAGCACGTTCATGTCGTTCCTAAATGAGCTTTTATCTCTCTGCCCTCACCACAAATCAGATTCTTCTGAGGAGTTCCAGTACATTATCCTTTCCCCTGTGTAATTACCTTAACAAGCTAAAGCTGTTTTTATTCTCAGAAGGTTTACTCCCTGATATACAGCTGCCTACCCCCTTCGTAAGTGCAGGTCCTAAATGAGCTTTTTTCTCTGTTCCCTCACCACAATCCAGATTCTTTTGGGGAGTTACCAGTACAGTAACCATACCAGGAAGTACTTAATTTATTAAGCTACTGCTTTTCTTAATCTCAGTGGAGATATTTACTGATAAACAGCTACCTACGCAGCACGTTCATGTCGTTCCTAAATGAGCTTTTATCTCTCTGCCCTCACCACAAATCCGATTCTTCTGAGGAGTTCCCAGGACATTATCCTTTCCCCTGTGTAATTACCTTAACAAGCTCCAGCTGTTTTTATTCTCAGAAGGTTTACTCCCTGATATACAGCTGCCTACCCCCTTCGTAAGTGCAGGATCTAAATGAGCTTTTTTCTCTCTTCCCTCACCACAATCCAGATTCTTTTGAGGAGTTACCAGTACAGTAACCATACCAGGAAGTACTTAATTTATTAAGCTACTGCTTTTCTTAATCTCAGTGGAGATATTTACTGATAAACAGCTACCTACGCAGCATGTTCATGTCGTTCCTAAATGAGCTTTTATCTCTCTGCCCTCACCTCAAATCAGATTCTTCTGAGGAGTTCCCAGTACATTATCCTTTCCCCTGTGTAATTACCTTAACAAGCTCCAGCTGTTTTTATTCTCAGAAGGTTTACTCCCTGATATACAGCTGCCTACCCCCTTCGTAAGTGCAGGATCTAAATGAGCTTTTTTCTCTCTTCCCTCACCACAATCCAGATTCTTTTGGGGAGTTACCAGTACAGTAACCATACCAGGAAGTACTTAATTTATTAAGCTACTGCTTTTCTTAATCTCAGTGGAGATATTTACTGATAAACAGCTACCTACGCAGCATGTTCATGTCGTTCCTAAATGAGCTTTTATCTCTCTGCCCACACCTCAAATCAGATTCTTCTGAGGAGTTCCCAGTACATTATCCTTTCCCCTGTGTAATTACCTTAACAAGCTCCAGCTGTTTTTATTCTCAGAATGTTTACTCCCTGATATACAGCTGCCTACCCCCTTCGTAAGTGCAGGTCCAAATGAGCTTTTTTCTCTGTTCCCTCACCACAATCCAGATTCTTTTGGGGAGTTACCAGTACAGTAACCATACCAGGAAGTACTTAATTTATTAAGCTACTGCTTTTCTTAATCTCAGTGGAGATATTTACTGATAAACAGCTACCTACGCAGCATGTTCATGTCGTTCCTAAATGAGCTTTTATCTCTCTGCCCTCACCACAAATCAGATTCTTCTGAGGAGTTCCAAGTACATTATCCTTTCCCCTGTGTAATTACCATAACAAGCTCCAGCTGTTTTTATTCTCAGAAGGTTTACTCTCTGATATACAGCTGCCTACCCCCTTCGTAAGTGCAGGTCCTAAATGAGCTTTTTTCTCTGTTCCCTCACCACAATCCAGATTCTTTTGGGGAGTTACCAGTACAGTAACCATACCAGGAAGTACTTAATTTATTAAGCTACTGCTTTTCTTAATCTCAGTGGAGATATTTACTGATAAACAGCTACCAACACAGCATGTTCATGTCGTTCCTAAATGAGCTTTTATCTCTCTGCCCTCACCACAAATCAGATTCTTCTGAGGAGTTCCCAGGACATTATCCTTTCCCCTGTGTAATTACCTTAACAAGCTCCAGCTGTTTTTATTCTCGGAAGGTTTACTCCCTGATATACAGCTGCCTACCCCCTTCGTAAGTGCAGGTCCTAAATGAGCTTTTTTCTCTGTTCCCTCATCACAATCCAGATTCTTTTGGGGAGTTACCAGTACAGTAACCATACCAGGAAGTATTTAATTTATTAAGCTTCTGCTTTTCTTAATCTCAGTGGAGATATTTACTGATAAACAGCTACCTACGCAGCATGTTCATGTCGTTCCTAAATGAGCTTTTATCTCTCTGCTCTCACCACAAATCAGATTCTTCTGAGGAGTTCCCAGTACATTATCCTTTCCCCTGTGTAATTACCTTAACAAGCTTCAGCTGTTTTTATTCTCAGAAGGTTTACTCCCTGATATACAGCTGCCTACCCCCTTCGTAAGTGCAGGTCCTAAATGAGCTTTTTTCTCTGTTCCCTCACCACAATCAGATTCTTTTGGGGAGTTACCAGTACAGTAACCATACCAGGAAGTACTTAATTTATTAAGCTACTGCTTTTCTTAATCTCAGTGGAGATATTTACTGATAAACAGCTACCTACGCAGCATGTTCATGTCGTTCCTAAATGAGCTTTTATCTCTCTGCCCTCACCACAAATCAGATTCTTCTGAGGAGTTCCCAGTACATTATCCTTTTCCCTGTGTAATTACCTTAACAAGCTCCAGCTGTTTTTATTCTCAGAAGGTTTACTCCCTGATATACAGCTGCCTACCCCCTTCGTAAGTGCAGGTCCTAAATGAGCTTTTTTCTCTGTTCCCTCACCACAATCCAGATTCTTTTGGGGAGTTACCAGTACAGTAACCATACCAGGAAGTACTTAATTTATTAAGCTACTGCTTTTCTTAATCTCAGTGGAGATATTTACTGATAAACAGCTACCTACGCAGCATGTTCATGTCGTGCCTAAATGAGCTTTTATCTCTCTGCCCTCACCACAAATCAGATTCTTCTGAGGAGTTCCCAGTACATTATCCTTTCCCCTGTGTAATTACCTTAACAAGCTCCAGCTGTTTTTATTCTCAGAAGGTTTACTCCCTGATATACAGCTGCCTACACCCTTCGTAAGTGCAGGTCCTAAATGAGCTTTTTTCTCTATTCCCTCACCACAATCCAGATTCTTTTGGGGAGTTACCAGTACAGTAACCATACCAGGAAGTACTTAATTTATTAAGCTACTGCTTTTCTTAATCTCAGTGGAGATATTTACTGATAAACAGCTACCTACACAGCATGTTCATGTCGTTCCTAAATGAGCTTTTATCTCTCTGCCCTCACTACAAATCAGATTCTTCTGAGGAGTTCCCAGTACATTATCCTTTCCCCTGTGTAATTACCTTAACAAGCTCCAGCTGTTTTTATTCTCAGAAGGTTTACTCCCTGATATACAGCTGCCTACACCCTTCGTAAGTGCAGGTCCTAAATGAGCTTTTATCTCTGTTCCCCTCACCACAATCCAGATTCTTTTGGGGAGTTACCAGTACAGTAACCATACCAGGAAGTACTTAATTTATTAAGCTACTGCTTTTCTTAATCTCAGTTGAGATATTTACTGATAAACAGCTACCTACGCAGCATGTTCATGTCGTTCCTAAATGAGCTTTTATCTCTCTGCCCTCACCACAAATCAGATTCTTCTGAGGAGTTCCCAGTACATTATCCTTTCCCCTGTGTAATTACCTTAACAAGTTCCAGCTGTTTTTATTCTCAGAAGGTTTACTCCCTGATATACAGCTGCCTACCCCCTTCGTAAGTGCAGGTCCTAAATGAGCTTTTTTCTCTGTTCCCTCACCACAATCCAGATTCTTTTGGGGAGTTACCAGTACAGTAACCATACAGGAAGTACTTAATTTATTAAGCTACTGCTTTTCTTAATCTCAGTGGAGATATTTACTGATAAACAGCTACCTACGCAGCATGTTCATGTCGTTCCTAAATGAGCTTTTATCTCTCTGCCCTCACCACAAATCAGATTCTTCTGAGGAGTTCCCAGTACATTTCCTTTCCCCTGTGTAATTACCTTAACAAGCTCCAGCTGTTTTTATTCTCAGAAGGTTTACTCCCTGATATACAGCTGCCTACCCCATCGTAAGTGCAGGTCCTAAATGAGCTTTTTTCTCTGTTCCCTCACCACAATCCAGATTCTTTTGGGGAGTTACCAGTACAGTAACCATACCAGGAAGTACTTAATTTATTAATCTTCTGCTTCTCTTAATCTCAGTGGAGATATTTACTTATAAACAGCTACCTACGCAGCATGTTCATGTCGTTCCTAAATGAGCTTTTATCTCTCTGCCCTCACCACAAATCAGATTCTTTTGAGGAGTTCCCAGTACATTATCCTTTCCCCTGTGTAATTACCTTAACAAGTTCCAGCTGTTTTTATTCTCAGAAGGTTTACTCCCTGATATACAGCTGCCTACCCCCTTCGTAAGTGCAGGTCCTAAATGAGCTTTTTTCTCTGTTCCCTCACCACAATCCAGACTCTTTTGAGGAGTTACCAGTACAGTAACCATACCAGGAAGTACTTAATTTATCAAGCTACTGCTTTTCTTAATCTCAGTGGAGATATTTACTGATAAACAGCTACCTACGCAGCACGTTCATGTCGTTCCTAAATGAGCTTTTATCTCTCTGCCCTCACCACAATTCAGATTCTTCTGAGGAGTTCCCAGTACATTATCCTTTCCCCTGTGTAATTACCTTAACAAGCTAAAGCTGTTTTTATTCTCAGAAGGTTTACTCCCTGATATACAGCTGCCTACCCCCTTCGTAAGTGCAGGTCCTAAATGAGCTTTTTTCTCGGTTCCCTCACCACAATCCAGATTCTTTTGGGGAGTTACCAGTACAATAACCATACCAGGAAGTACTTAATTTATTAAGCTACTGCTTTTCTTAATCTCAGTGGAGATATTTACTGATAAACAGCTACCTACGCAGCACGTTCATGTCGTTCCTAAATGAGCTTTTATCTCTCTGCCCTCACCACAAATCCGATTCTTCTGAGGAGTTCCCAGTACATTATCCTTTCCCCTGTGTAATTACCTTAACAAGCTCCAGCTGTTTTTATTCTCAGAAGGTTTACTCCCTGATATACAGCTGCCTACCCCCTTCGTAAGTGCAGGATCTAAATGAGCTTTTTTCTCTCTTCCCTCACCACAATCCAGATTCTTTTGGGGAGTTACCAGTACAGTAACCATACCAGGAAGTACTTAATTTATTAAGCTACTGCTTTTCTTAATCTCAGTGGAGATATTTACTGATAAACAGCTACCTACGCAGCATGTTCATGTCGTTCCTAAATGAGCTTTTATCTCTCTGCCCTCACCTCAAATCAGATTCTTCTGAGGAGTTCCCAGTACATTATCCTTTCCCCTGTGTAATTACCTTAACAAGCTCCAGCTGTTTTTATTCTCAGAATGTTTACTCCCTGATATACAGCTGCCTACCCCCTTCGTAAGTGCAGGTCCAAATGAGCTTTTTTCTCTGATCCCTCACCACAATCCAGATTCTTTTGGGGAGTTACCAGTACAGTAACCATACCAGGAAGTACTTAATTTATTAAGCTACTGCTTTTCTTAATCTCAGTGGAGATATTTACTGATAAACAGCTACCTACGCAGCATGTTCATGTCGTTCCTAAATGAGCTTTTATCTCTCTGCCCTCACCACAAATCAGATTCTTCTGAGGAGTTCCAAGTACATTATCCTTTCCCCTGTGTAATTACCATAACAAGCTCCAGCTGTTTTTATTCTCAGAAGGTTTACTCTCTGATATACAGCTGCCTACCCCTTCGTAAGTGCAGGTCCTAAATGAGCTTTTTTCTCTGTTCCCTCACCACAATCCAGATTCTTTTGGGGAGTTACCAGTACAGTAACCATACCAGGAAGTACTTAATTTATTAAGCTACTGCTTTTCTTAATCTCAGTGGAGATATTTACTGATAAACAGCTACCTACACAGCATGTTCATGTCGTTCCTAAATGAGCTTTTATCTCTCTGCCCTCACCACAAATCAGATTCTTCTGAGGAGTTCCCAGGACATTATCCTTTCCCCTGTGTAATTACCTTAACAAGCTCCAGCTGTTTTTATTCTCAGAAGGTTTACTCCCTGATATACAGCTGCCTACCCCCTTCGTAAGTGTAGGTCCTAAATGAGCTTTTTTCTCTGTTCCCTCATCACAATCCAGATTCTTTTGGGGAGTTACCAGTACAGTAACCATACCAGGAAGTATTTAATTTATTAAGCTTCTGCTTTTCTTAATCTCAGTGGAGATATTTACTGATAAACAGCTACCTACGCAGCATGTTCATGTCGTTCCTAAATGAGCTTTTATCTCTCTGCCCTCACCACAAATCAGATTCTTCTGAGGAGTTCCCAGTACATTATCCTTTCCCCTGTGTAATTACCTTAACAAGCTTCAGCTGTTTTTATTCTCAGAAGGTTTACTCCCTGATATACAGCTGCCTACCCCCTTCGTAAGTGCAGGTCCTAAATGAGCTTTTTTCTCTGTTCCCTCACCACAATCCAGATTCTTTTGGGGAGTTACCAGTACAGTAACCATACCAGGAAGTACTTAATTTACTAAGCTACTGCTTTTCTTAATCTCAGTGGAGATATTTACTGATAAACAGCTACCTACGCAGCATGTTCATGTCGTTCCTAAATGAGCTTTTATGTCTCTGTCCTCACCACAAATCAGATTCTTCTGAGGAGTTCCCAGTACATTATCCTTTTCCCTGTGTAATTACCTTAACAAGCTCCAGCTGTTTCTATTCTCAGAAGGTTTACTCCCTGATATACAGCTGCCTACCCCCTTCGTAAGTGCAGGTCCTATATCAGCTTTTTTCTCTGTTCCCTCACCAAACTCCAGATTCTTTTGGGGAGTTACCAGTACAGTAACCATACCAGGAAGTACTTAATTTATTAAGCTACTGCTTTTCTTAATCTCAGTGGAGATATTTACTGATAAACAGCTACCTACGCAGCATGTTCATGTCGTTCCTAAATGAGCTTTTATCTCTCTGCCCTCACCACAAATCAGATTCTTCTGAGGAGTTCCCAGTACATTATCCTTTCCCCTGTGTAATTACCTTAACAAGCTCCAGCTGTTTTTATTCTCAGAAGGTTTACTCTCTGATATACAGCTGCCTACCCCCTTCGTAAGTGCAGGTCCTAAATGAGCTTTTTTCTCTGTTCCCTCACCACAATCCAGATTCTTTTGGGGAGTTACCAGTACAGTAACCATACCAGGAAGTACTTAATTTATTAAGCTACTGCTTTTCTTAATCTCAGTGGAGATATTTACTGATAAACAGCTACCTACGCAGCATGTTCATGTCGTTCCTAAACGAGCTTTTATCTCTCTGCCCTCACCACAAATCAGATTCTTCTGAGGAGTTCCCAGTACATTATCCTTTCCCCTGTGTAATTACCTTAACAAGCTCCAGCTGTTTTTATTCTCAGAAGGTTTACTCCCTGATATACAGCTGCCTACCCGCTTCGTAAGTGCAGGTCATAAATGAGCTTTTTTCTCTGTTCCCTCAGCACAATCCAGATTCTTTTGGGGAGTTACCAGTACAGTAACCATACCAGGAAGTACTTAATTTATTAAGCTACTGCTTTTCTTAATCTCAGTGGAGATATTTACTGATAAACAGCTACCTACACAGCATGTTCATGTCGTTCCTAAATGAGCTTTTTTCTCTCTGCCCTCACCACAAATCAGATTCTTCTGAGGAGTTCCCAGTACATTATCCTTTCCCCTGTGTAATTACCTTAACAAGCTCCAGCTGTTTTTATTCTCAGAAGGTTTACTCTCTGATATACAGCTGCCTACCCCCTTCGTAAGTGCAGGTCCTAAATGAGCTTTTTTCTCTGTTCCCTCACCACAATCCAGATTCTTTTGGGGAGTTACCAGTACAGTAACCATACCAGGAAGTACTTAATTTATTAAGCTACTGCTTTTCTTAATCTCAGTGGAGATATTTACTGATAAACAGCTACCTACGCAGCATGTTCATGTCGTTCCTAAACGAGCTTTTATCTCTCTGCCCTCACCACAAATCAGATTCTTCTGAGGAGTTCCAGTACATTATCCTTTCCCCTGTGTAATTACCTTAACAAGCTCCAGCTGTTTTTATTCTCAGAAGGTTTACTCCCTGATATACAGCTGCCTACCCGCTTCGTAAGTGCAGGTCATAAATGAGCTTTTTTCTCTGTTCCCTCAGCACAATCCAGATTCTTTTGGGGAGTTACCAGTACAGTAACCATACCAGGAAGTACTTAATTTATTAAGCTACTGCTTTTCTTAATCTCAGTGGAGATATTTACTGATAAACAGCTACCTACACAGCATGTTCATGTCGTTCCTAAATGAGCTTTTATCTCTCTGCCCTCACCAAAAATCAGATTCTTCTGAGGAGTTCCCAGGACATTATCCTTTCCCCTGTGTAATTACCTTAACAAGCTCCAGCTGTTTTTATTCTCAGAAGGTTTACTCCCTGATATACAGCTGCCTACCCCCTTCGTAAGTGCAGGTCCTAAATGAGCTTTTTTCTCTGTTCCCTCACCACAATCCAGATTCTTTTGAGGAGTTACCAGTACAGTAACCATACCAGGAAGTACTTAATTTATTAAGCTACTGCTTTTCTTAATCTCAGTGGAGATATTTACTGATAAACAGCTACCTACGCAGCATGTTCATGTCGTTCCTAAATGAGCTTTTATCTCTCTGCCCTCACCACAAATCAGATTCTTCTGAGGAGTTCCCAGTACATTATCCTTTCCCCTGTGTAATTACCTTATCAAGCTCCAGCTGTTTTTATTCTCAGAAGGTTTACTCCCTGATATACAGCTGCCTACCCCATTCGTAAGTGCAGGATCTAAATGAGCTTTTTTCTCTGTTCCCTCACCACAATCCAGATTCTTTTGGGGAGTTACCAGTACAGTAACCATACCAGGAAGTACTTAATTTATTAAGCTACTGCTTTTCTTAATCTCAGTGGAGATATTTTCTGATAAACAGCTACCTACGCAGCATGTTCATGTCGTTCCTAAATGAGCTTTTATCTCTCTGCCCTCACCACAAATCAGATTCTTCTGAGGAGTTCCCAGTACATTATCCTTTTCCCTGTGTAATTACCTTAACAAGCTCCAGCTGTTTTTATTCTCAGAAGGTTTACTCCCTGATATACAGCTGCCTACCCCCTTCGTAAGTGCAGGTCCTAAATCAGCTTTTTTCTCTTTTCCCTCACCACAATCCAGATTCTTTTCGGGAGTTACCAGTACAGTAACCATACCAGGAAGTACTTAATTTATTAAGCTACTGCTTTTCTTAATCTCAGTGGAGATATTTACTGATAAACAGCTACCTACGCAGCATGTTCATGTCGTTCCTAAATGAGCTTTTATCTCTCTGCCCTCACCACAAATCAGATTCTTCTGAGGAGTTCTCAGTACATTATCCTTTCCCCTGTGTAATTACCTTAACAAGCTCCAGCTGTTTTTATTCTCAGAAGGTTTACTCCCTGATATACAGCTGCCTACCCCCTTCGTAAGTGCAGGTCCTAAATGAGCTCTTTTCTCTGTTCCCTCACCACAATCCAGATTCTTTTGGGGAGTTACCAGTACAGTAACCATACCAGGAAGTACTTAATTTATAAAGCTACTGCTTTTCTTAATCTCAGTGGAGATATTTACTGATAAACCGCTACCTACGCAGCATGTTCATGTCGTTCCTAAATGAGCTTTTATCTCTCTGCCCTCACCACATATCAGATTCTTCTGAGGAGTTCCAAGTACATTATCCTTTCCCCTGTGTAATTACCTTAACAAGCTCCAGCTGCTTTTATTCTCAGAAGGTTTACTCCCTGATATACAGCTGCCTACCCCCTTCGTAAGTGCAGGTCCTAAATGAGCTTTTTTCTCTGTTCCCTCCCCACAATCCAGATTCTTTTGGGGAGTTACCAGTACAGTAACCATACCAGGAAGTACTTAATTTATTAAGCTTCTGCTTTTCTTAATCTCATGGGAGATATTTACTGATAAACAGCTACCTACGCAGCATGTTCATGTCGTTCCTAAATGAGCTTTTATCTCTCTGCCCTCACCACAAATCAGATTCTTCTGAGGAGTTCCCAGTACATTATCCTTTCCCCTGTGTAATTACCTTAACAAGCTCCAGCTGTTTTTATTCTCAGAAGGTTTACTCCCTGATATACAGCTGCCTACCCCCTTCGTAAGTGCAGGTCCTAAATGAGCTTTTTTCTCTGTTCCCTCACCACAATCCAGATTCTTTTGGGGAGTTACCAGTACAGTAACCATACCAGGAAGTACTTAATTTATTAAGCTACTGCTTTTCTTAATCTCAGTGGAGATATTTACTGATAAACAGCTACCTACGCAGCATGTTCATGTCGTGCCTAAATGAGCTTTTATCTCTCTGCCCTCACCACAAATCAGATTCTTCTGAGGAGTTCCCAGTACATTATCCTTTCCCCTGTGTAATTACCTTAACAAGCTCCAGCTGTTTTTATTCTCAGAAGGTTTACTCCCTGATATACAGCTGCCTACACCCTTCGTAAGTGCAGGTCCTAAATGAGCTTTTTTCTCTATTCCCTCACCACAATCCAGATTCTTTTGGGGAGTTACCAGTACAGTAACCATACCAGGAAGTACTTAATTTATTAAGCTACTGCTTTTCTTAATCTCAGTGGAGATATTTACTGATAAACAGCTACCTACACAGCATGTTCATGTCGTTCCTAAATGAGCTTTTATCTCTCTGCCCTCACTACAAATCAGATTCTTCTGAGGAGTTCCCAGTACATTATCCTTTCCCCTGTGTAATTACCTTAACAAGCTCCAGCTGTTTTTATTCTCAGAAGGTTTACTCCCTGATATACAGCTGCCTACACCCTTCGTAAGTGCAGGTCCTAAATGAGCTTTTATCTCTGTTCCCCTCACCACAATCCAGATTCTTTTGGGGAGTTACCAGTACAGTAACCATACCAGGAAGTACTTAATTTATTAAGCTACTGCTTTTCTTAATCTCAGTTGAGATATTTACTGATAAACAGCTACCTACGCAGCATGTTCATGTCGTTCCTAAATGAGCTTTTATCTCTCTGCCCTCACCACAAATCAGATTCTTCTGAGGAGTTCCCAGTACATTATCCTTTCCCCTGTGTAATTACCTTAACAAGTTCCAGCTGTTTTTATTCTCAGAAGGTTTACTCCCTGATATACAGCTGCCTACCCCCTTCGTAAGTGCAGGTCCTAAATGAGCTTTTTTCTCTGTTCCCTCACCACAATCCAGATTCTTTTGGGGAGTTACCAGTACAGTAACCATACCAGGAAGTACTTAATTTATTAAGCTACTGCTTTTCTTAATCTCAGTGGAGATATTTACTGATAAACAGCTACCTACGCAGCATGTTCATGTCGTTCCTAAATGAGCTTTTATCTCTCTGCCCTCACCACAAATCAGATTCTTCTGAGGAGTTCCCAGTACATTTCCTTTCCCCTGTGTAATTACCTTAACAAGCTCCAGCTGTTTTTATTCTCAGAAGGTTTACTCCCTGATATACAGCTGCCTACCCCATCGTAAGTGCAGGTCCTAAATGAGCTTTTTTCTCTGTTCCCTCACCACAATCCAGATTCTTTTGGGGAGTTACCAGTACAGTAACCATACCAGGAAGTACTTAATTTATTAATCTTCTGCTTCTCTTAATCTCAGTGGAGATATTTACTTATAAACAGCTACCTACGCAGCATGTTCATGTCGTTCCTAAATGAGCTTTTATCTCTCTGCCCTCACCACAAATCAGATTCTTTTGAGGAGTTCCCAGTACATTATCCTTTCCCCTGTGTAATTACCTTAACAAGTTCCAGCTGTTTTTATTCTCAGAAGGTTTACTCCCTGATATACAGCTGCCTACCCCCTTCGTAAGTGCAGGTCCTAAATGAGCTTTTTTCTCTGTTCCCTCACAACAATCCAGATTCTTTTGGGGAGTTACCAGTACAGTAACCATACCAGGAAGTACCTAATTTATTAAGCAATTGCTTTTCTTTATCTCAGTGGAGATATTTACTGATAAACAACTACCTACGCAGCATGTTCATGTCGTTCCTAAATGAGCTTTTATCTCTCTGCCCTCACCACAAATCAGATTCTTCTGAGGAGTTCCCAGTACTATTATCCTTTCCCCTGTGTAATTACCTTAACATGCTCCAGCAGTTTTTATTCTCAGAAGGTTTACTCCCTGATATACAGCTGCCTACCCCCTTCGTAAGTGCAGGTCCTAAATGAGCTTTTTTCTCTGTTCACTCTCCACAATCCAGATTCATTTGGGGAGTTACCAGTACAGTATCCATACCAGGAAGTACTTAATTTATTAAGCTACTGCTTTTCTTAATCTCAGTGGAGATATTTACTGATGAACAGCTACCTACGCAGCATGATCATGTCGTTCCTAAATGAGCTTTTATCTCTCTGCCCTCACCACAAATCAGATTCTTCTGAGGAGTTCGCAGTACATTATCCTTTCCCCTCTGTAATTACCTTAACAAGCTCCAGCTGTTTTTATTCTCAGAAGGTTTACTCCCTGATATACAACTGCCTACCCCCTTCGTAAGTGCAGGTCCTAAATGAGCTTTTTTCTCTGTTCCCTCACCACAATCCAGATTCTTTTGGGAGTTACCAGTACAGTAACCATACCAGGAAGTACTTAATTTATTAAGCTACTGCTTTTCTTAATCTCAGTGGAGATATTTACTGATGAACAGCTACATACGCAGCATGTTCATGTCGTTCATAAACGAGCTTTTATCTCTCTGCCCTCACCACAAATCAGATTCTTTTGAGGAGTTCCCAGTACATTATCCTTTCCCTGTGTAATTACCTTAACAAGTTCCAGCTGTTTTTATTCTCAGAAGGTTTACTCCCTGATATACAGCTGCCAACCCCCTTCGTAAGTGCAGGTCCTAAATGAGCTTTTTTCTCTGTTCCCTCACAACAATCCAGATTCTTTTGGGGAGTTACCAGTACAGTAACCATACCAGGAAGTACCTAATTTATTAAGCAATTGCTTTTCTTAATCTCAGTGGAGATATTTACTGATAAACAACTACCTACGCAGCATGTTCATGTCGTTCCTAAATGAGCTTTTATCTCTCTGCCCTCACCACAAATCAGATTCTTCTGAGGAGTTCCCAGTACTATTATCCTTTCCCCTGTGTAATTACCTTAACATGCTCCAGCTGTTTTTATTCTCAGAAGGTTTACTCCCTGATTTACAGCTGCCTACCCCCTTCGTAAGTGCAGGTCCTAAATGAGCTTTTTTCTCTGTTCACTCTCCACAATCCAGATTATTTTGGGGAGTTAACAGTACAGTAACCATACCAGGAAGTACTTAATTTATTAAGCTACTGCTTTTCTTAATCTCAGTGGAGATATTTACTGATAAACAGCTACCTACGCAGCATGTTCATGTCGTTCCTAAATGAGCTTTTATCTCTCTGCCCTCACCACAAATCAGATTCTTCTGAGGAGTTCCCAGTACATTATCCTTTCCCCTGTGTAATTACCTTAACAAGCTCCAGCTGTTTTTATTCTCAGAAGGTTTACTCCCTGATATACTGCTGCCTACCCCCTTCGTAAGTGCAGGTCCTAAATGAGCTTTTTTCTCTGTTCCCTCACCACAATCCAGATTCTTTTGGGGAGTTAACAGTACAGTAACCATACCAAGAATTACTTAATTTATTAAGCTACTGCTTTTCTTAATCTCAGTGGAGATATTTACTGATAAACAACTACCTACGCAGCATGTTCATGTCGTTCCTAAATCAGCTTTTATCTCTCTGCCCTCACCACAAATCAGATTCTTCTGAGGAGTTCCCAGTACATTATCCTTTCCCCTGTGTAATTACCTTAACAAGCTCCAGCTGTTTTTATTTCCAGAAGGTTTACTCCCTGATATACAGCTGCCTACCCCCTTCGTAAATGCAGGTCTTAAATGAGCTTTTTTCTCTGTTCCCTCACCACAATCCAGATTCTTTTGGGGAGTTACCAGTAGAGTAACCATACCAGGAAGTACTTAATTTATTAAGCTACTGCTTTTCTTAATCTCAGTGGAGATATTTACTGATAAACAGCTACCTACGCAGCATGTTCATGTCGTTCCTAAACGAGCTTTTATCTCTCTGCCCTCACCACAAATCAGATTCTTCTGAGGAGTTCCCAGTACATTATCCTTTCCCCTGTGTAATTACCTTAACAAGCTCCAGCTGTTTTTATTCTCAGAAGGTTTACTCCCTGATATACAGCTGCCTACCCCCTTCATAAGTGCAGGTCCTAAATGAGCTTTTTTCTCTGTTCCCTCACCACAATCCAGATTCTTTTGGGGAGTTACCAGTACAGTAACCATACCAGGAAGTACTTAATTTATTAAGCTACTGCTTTTCTTAATCTCAGTGGAGATATTTACTGATAAACAGCTACCTACGCAGCATGTTCATGTCGTTCCTAAATGAGCTTTTATCTCTCTGCCCTCACCACAAATCAGATTCTTCTGAGGAGTTCCCAGTACATTATCCTTTCCCCTGTGTAATTACCTTAACAAGCTCCAGCTGTTTTTATTCTCAGAAGGTTTACTCCCTGATATACAGCTGCCTACCCCCTTCGTAAGTGCAGGTCGTAAATGAGCTTTTTTCTCTGTTCCCTCACCACAATCCAGATTCTTTTGGGGAGTTACCAGTACAGTAACCATACCAGGAAGTACTTAATTTATTAAGCTACTGCTTTTCTTAATCTCAGTGGAGATATTTACTGATAAACAGCTACCTACGCAGCATGTTCATGTCGTTCCTAAATGAGCTTTTTTCTCTCTGCCCTCACCACAAATCAGATTCTTCTGAGGAGTTCCCAGTACATTATCCTTTCCCCTGTGTAATTACCTTAACAATCTCCAGCTGTTTTTATTCTCAGAAGGTTTACTCCCTGATGTACAGCTGCCTACACCCTTCGTAAGTGCAGGTCCTAAATGAGCTTTTTTCTCTGTTCCCTCACCACAATCCAGATTCTTTTGGGGAGTTACCAGTACAGTAACCATACCAGGAAGTACTTAATTTATTAAGCTACTGCTTTTCTTAATCTCAGTGGAGATATTTACTGATAAACAGCTACCTACGCAGCATGTTCATGTCGTTCATAAATGAGCTTTTATCTCTCTGCCCTCAACACAAATCAGATTCTTCCGAGGAGTTCCAGTACATTATCCTTTCCCCTGTGTAATTACCTTAAGAAGCTCCAGCTGTTTTTCTTCTCAGAAGGTTTACTCCCTGATATACAGCTGCCTACCCCCTTCGTAAGTGCAGGTCCTAAATGAGCTTTTTTCTCTGTTCCCTCACCACAATCCAGATTCTTTTGGGGAGTTACCAGTACAGTAACCATACCAGGAAGTACTTAATTTATTAAGCTACTGCTTTTCTTAATCTCAGTGGAGATATTTACTGATAAACAGCTACCTACGCAGCATGTTCATGTCGTTCCTAAATGAGCTTTTATCTCTCTGCCCTCACCACAAATCAGATTCTTCTGAGGAGTTCCCAGTACATTATCCTTTCTCCTGTGTAATTACCTTAACAAGCTCCAGCTGTTTTTATTCTCAGAAGGTTTACTCCCTGATATACAGCTGCCTACCCCCTTCGTAAGTGCAGGTCCTAAATGAGCTATTTTCTCTGTTCCCTCACCACAATCCAGATTCTTTTGGGGAGTTACCAGTACAGTAACCATTCCAGGAAGTACTTAATTTATTAAGCTACTGCTTTTCTTAATCTCAGTGGAGATATTTACTGATAAAAATCTACCTACGCAGCATGTTCATGTCGTTCCTAAATGAGCTTTTATCTCTCTGCCCTCACCACAAATCAGATTCTTCTGAGGAGTTCCCAGTACATTATCCTTTCCCCTGTGTAATTACCTTAACAATCACCAGCTGTTTTTATTCTCAGAAGGTTACTCCCTGATATACAGCTGCCTACCCCCTAAGTAAGTGCAGGTCTTAAATGAGCTTTTTTCTCTGTTCCCTCACCACAATCCAGATTCTTTTGTGGAGTTACCAGTACAGTAACCATACCAGGAAGTACATAATTTATTAAGCTACTGCTTTTCTTAATCTCAGTGGAGATATTTACTGATAAACAGCTACCTACGCAGCATGTTCCTGTGGTTCCTAAATGAGCTTTTATCTCTCTGCCCTCACCACAAATCAGATTCTTCCGAGGAGTTCCCAGTACATTATCCTTTCCCCTGTGTAATTACCTTAACAAGTTCCAGCTGTTTTTATTCTCAGAAGGTTTACTCCCTGATATACAGCTGCCTACCCCCTTCGTAAGTGCAGGTCCTAAATGAGCTTTTTTCTCTGTTCCCTCACCACAATCCAGATTCTTTTGGGGAGTTACCAGTACAGTAACCATACCAGGAAGTACTTAATTTATTAAGCTACTGCTTTTCTTAATCTCAGTGGAGATATTTACTGATAAACAGCTACCTACGCAGCATGTTCATTTCGTTCCTAAATGAGCTTTTATCTCTCTGCCCTCACCACAAATCAGATTCTTCTGAGGAGTTCCCAGTACATTATCCTTTCCCCTGTGTAATTACCTTAACAAGCTCCAGCTGTTTTTATTCTCAGAAGGTTTACTCCCTGATATACAGCTGCCTACCCCCTTCGTAAGTGCAGGTCCTAAATGAGCTTTTTTCTCTGTTCCCTCACCACAATCCAGATTCTTTTGGGGAGTTACCAGTACAGTAACCATACCAGGAAGTACTTAATTTATTAAGCTACTGCTTTTCTTAATCTCAGTGGAGATATTTACTGATAAACAGCTACCTACGCAGCATGTTCATGTCGTTCCTAAATGAGCTTTTATCTCTCTGCCCTCACCACAAATCAGATTCTTCTGAGGAGTTCCCAGTACATTATCCTTTCCCCTGTGTAATTACCTTAACAATCTCCAGCAGTTTTTATTCTCAGAAGGTTTACTCCATGATATACAACTGCCTACCCCCTTCGTAAGTGCAGGTCCTAAATGAGCTTTTTTCTCTGTTCCCTCACCACAATCCAGATTCTTTTGGGGAGTTACCAGTACAGTAACCATACCAGGAAGTACTTAATTTATTAAGCTACTGCTTTTCTTAATCTCAGTGGAGATATTTACTGATAAACAGTTACCTCCGCAGCATGTTTATGTCGTTCCTAAATGAGCTTTTATCTCTCTGCCCTCACCACAAATCAGATTCTTCTGAGGAGTTCCAGTACATTATCCTTTCCCCTGTGTAATTACCTTAACAAGCTCCAGCTGTTTTATTCTCAGAAGGTTTACTCCCTGATATACAGCTGCCTACCCCCTTCGTAAGTGCATGTCCTAAATGAGCTCTTTTCTCTATTCCCTCACCAAAATCCAGATTCTTTTGGGGAGTTACCAGTACAGTAACCATACCAGGAAGTACTTAATTTATTTAGCTACTGTTTTTCTTAATCTCAGAGGAGATATGTACTGATAAACAGCTACCTGCGCAGCATTTCATGTCGTTCCTAAATGAGCTTTTATCTCTTTGCCCTCACCACAAATCAGATTCTTCTGAGGAGTTCCCAGTACATTATCCTTTCCCCTGTGTAAGTACCTTAACAAGCTCCAGCTGTTTTTATTCTCAGAAGGTTTACTCCCTGATATACAGCTGCCTACCCCCTTCGTAAGTGCAGGTCCTAAATGAGCTCTTTTCTCTGTTCCCTCACCACAATCCAGATTCTTTTGGGGAGTTACCAGTACAGTAACCATACCAGGAAGTACTTAATTTATTAAGCTACTGCTTTTCTTAATCTCAGTGGAGATATTTACTGATAAACAGCTACCTACGAAGCATGTTCATGTCGTTCCTAAATGAGCTTTTATCTCTCTGCCCTCACCACAAATCACATTCTTCTGAGGAGTTCCCAGTACATTATCCTTTCCCCTGTGTAATTACCTTAACAATCTCCAGCTGTTTTTATTCTCAGAAGGTTTACTCCCTGATATACAGCTGCCTACCCCCTTCGTAAGTGCAGGTCCTAAATGAGTTTTTTCCCTGTTCCCTCACCACAATCCAGATTCTTTTGGGGAATTACCAGTACAGTAACCATACCAGGAAGTACTTAATTTATTAAGCCACTGCTTTTCTTAATCTCAGTGGAGATATTTACTGATAAACTGCTACCTACGCAGCATGTTCATTTCGTTCCTAAATGAGCTTTTATCTCTCTGCCCTCACCACAAATCAGATTCTTCTGAGGAGTTCCCAGTACATTATCCTTTCCCCTGTGTAATTACCTTAACAAGCTCCAGCTGTTTTTATTCTCAGAAGGTTTACTCCCTGATATACAGCTGCCTAACCCCTTCGTAAGTGCAGGTCCTAAATGAGCTTTTTTCTCTGTTCCCTCACCACAATCCAGATTCTTTTGGGGAGTTACCAGTACAGTAACCATACCAGGAAGTACTTAATTTATTAAGCTACTGCTTTTCTTAATCTCAGTGGAGATATTTACTGATAAACAGCTACCTACGCAGCATGTTCATGTCGTTCCTAAATGAGCTTTTATCTCTCTGCCCTCACCACAAATCAGATTCTTCTCAGGGGTTCCCAGTACATTATCCTTTCCCCTGTGTAATTACCGTAACAAGCTCCAGCTGTTTTTTATTCTCAGAAGGTTTACTCCCTGATATACAGCTGCCTACCCCCTTCGTAAGTGCAGGTCCTAAATGAGCTTTTTTCTCTGTTCCCTCACCACAATCCAGATTCTTTTGGGGAGTTACCAGTACAGGAACCATACCAGGAAGTACTTAATTTATTAAGCTACTGCTTTTCTTAATCTCAGTGGAGATATTTACTGATAAACAGCTACCTACGCAGCATGTTCATGTCGTTCCTAAATGAGCTTTTATCTCTCTGCCCTCACCACAAATCAGATTCTTCTGAGGAGTTCCCAGTACATTATCCTTTCCCCTGTGTAATTACCTTAACAAGCTCCAGCTGTTTTTATTCTCAGAAGGTTTACTCCCTGATATACAGCTGCCTACCCCCTTCGTAAGTGCAGGTCCTAAATGAGCTTTTTTCTCTGTTCCCTCACCACAATCCAGTTTCTTTTGGGGAGTTACCAGTACAGTAACCATACCAGGAAGTACTTAATTTATTAAGCTACTGCTTTTCTTAATCTCAGTGGAGATATTTACTGATAAACAGCTACCTACGCAGCATGTTCATGTCGTTCCTAAATGAGCTTTTATCTCTCTGCCCTCACCACAAATCAGATTCTTCTGAGGAGTTCCCAGTACATTATCCTTTCCCCTGTGTAATTACCTTAACAAGCTCCAGCTGTTTTTATTCTCAGAAGGTTTACTCCCTGATATACAGCTGCCTACCCCCTTCGTAAGTGCAGGTCCTAAATGAGCTTTTTTCTCTGTTCCCTCACCACAATCCAGATTCTTTTGGGGAGTTACCAGTACAGTAACCATACCAGGAAGTACTTAATTTATTAAGCTACTGCTTTTCTTAATCTCAGTGGAGATATTTACTGATAAACAGCTACCTACGCAGCATGTTCATGTCGTTCCTAAATGAGCTTTTATCTCTCTGCCCTCACCACAAATCAGATTCTTCTGAGGAGTTCCCAGTACATTATCCTTTCCCCTGTGTAATTACCTTAACAAGCTCCAGCTGTTTTTATTCTCAGAAGGTTTACTCCCTGATATACAGCTGCCTACCCCCTTCGTAAGTGCAGGTCCTAAATGAGCTTTTTTCTCTGTTCCCTCCCCACAATCCAGATTCTTTTGGGGAGTTACCAGTACAGTAACCATACCAGGAAGTACTTAATTTATTAAGCTACTGCTTTTCTTAATCTCAATGGAGATATTTACTGATAAACAGCTACCTATGCAGCATGTTCATGTCGTTCCTAAATGAGCTTTTATCTCTCTGCCCTCACCACAAATCAGATTCTTCTGAGGAGTTCCCAGTACATTATCCTTTCCCCTGTGTAATTACCTTAACAAGCTCCAGCTGTTTTTATTCTCAGAAGGTTTACTCCCTGATATACAGCTGCCTACCCCCTTCGTAAGTGCAGGTCC
The DNA here is from genome assembly GCF_023159225.1 of Perognathus longimembris pacificus. Classification (NCBI taxonomy): domain Eukaryota; kingdom Metazoa; phylum Chordata; class Mammalia; order Rodentia; family Heteromyidae; genus Perognathus; species Perognathus longimembris. The sequence continues at coordinate 20,251 of NW_025956548.1, forward strand.
TAAATGAGCTTTTTTCTCTGTTCCCTCCCCACAATCCAGATTCTTTTGGGGAGTTACCAGTACAGTAACAATACCAGGAAGTACTTAATTTATTAAGCTACTGCTTTTCTTAATCTCAATGGAGATATTTACTGATAAACAGCTACCTATGCAGCATGTTCATGTCGTTCCTAAATGAGCTTTTATCTCTCTGCCCTCACCACAAATCAGATTCTTCTGAGGAGTTCCCAGTACATTATCCTTTCCCCTGTGTAATTACCTTAACAAGCTCCAGCTGTTTTTATTCTCAGAAGGTTTACTCCCTGATATACAGCTGCCTAACCCCTTCGTAAGTGCAGGTCCTAAATGAGCTTTTTTCTCTGTTCCCTCACCACAATCCAGATTCTTTTGGGAAGTTACCAGTACAGTAACCATACCAGGAAGTACTTAATTTATTAAGCTACTGCTTTTCTTAATCTCAGTGGAGATATTTACTGATAAACAGCTTCCTATGCAGTATGTTCATGTCGTTCCTAAATGAGCTTTTATCTCTCTGCCCTCACCACAAATCAGATTCTTCTGAGGAGTTCCCAGTACATTATCCTTTCCCCTGTGTAATTACCTTAACAAGCTCCAGCTGTTTTTATTCTCAGAAGGTTTACTCCCTGATATACAGCTGCCTACCCCCTTCGTAAGTGCAGGTCCTAAATGAGCTTTTTTCTCTGTTCCCTCACCACAATCCACATTCTTTTGGGGAGTTACCAGTACAGTAACCATACCAGGAAGTACTTAATTTTTTAAGCTACTGCTTTTCTAATCTCAGTGGAGATATTTACTGATAAACAGCTACCTACGCAGCATGTTCATGTCGTTCCTAAATGAGCTTTTATCTCTCTGCCCTCACCACAAATCAGATGCTTCTGAGGAGTTCCCAGTACATTATCCGTTCCCCTGTGTAATTACCTTAACAAGCTCCAGCTGTTTTTATTCTCAGAAGGTTTACTCCCTGATATACAGCTGCCTACCCCCTTCGTAAGTGCAGGTCCTAAATGAGCTTTTTTCTCTGTTCCCTCCCCACAATCCAGATTCTTTTGGGGAGTTACCAGTACAGTAACCATACCAGGAAGTACTTAATTTATTAAGCTACTGCTTTTCTTAATCTCAGTGGAGATATTTACTGATTACCAGCTACCTACGCAGCATGTTCATGTCCTTCCTAAATGAGCTTTTATCTCTCTGTCCTCACCACAAATCAGATTCTTCTGAGGAGTTCCCAGTACATTATCCTTTCCCCTGTGTAATTACCTTAACAAGCTCCAGCTGTTTTTATTCTCAGAAGGTTTACTCCCTGATATACAGCTGCATACCCCCTTTGTAAGTGCAGGTCCTAAATGAGCTTTTTTCTCTGTTCCCTCACCACAATCCAGATTCTTTTGGGGAGTTACCAGTACAGTAACCATACCAGGAAGTACTTAATTTATTAAGCTACTGCTTTTCTTAATCTCAGTGGAGATATTTACTGATAAACAGCTCATTAAGCAGTATGTTCATTTCGTTCCTAAATGAGCTTTTATCTCTCTGCCCTCACCACAAATCAGATTCTTCTGAGGAGTTCCCAGTACATTATCCTTTCCCCTGTGTAATTACCTTAACAAGCTCCAGCTGTTTTTATTCTCAGAAGGTTTACTCCCTGATATACAGCTGCCTACCCCCTTCGTAAGTGCAGGTCCTAAATGAGCTTTTTTCTCTGTTCCCTCACCACAATCCAGATTCTTTTGGGGAGTTACCAGTACAGTAACCATACCAGGAAGTACTTAATTTATTAAGCTACTTCTTTTCTAATCTCAGTGGAGATATTTACTGATAAACAGATACCTACGCAGCATGTTCATGTCGTTCCTAAATGAGCTTTTATCTCTCTGCCCTCACCACAAATCAGATTATTCTGAGGAGTTCCCAGTACATTATCCGTTCCCCTGTGTAATTACCTTAACAAGCTCCAGCTGTTTTTATTCTCAGAAGGTTTACTCCCCGATATACAGCTGCCTACCCCCTTCGTAAGTGCAGGTCCTAAATGAGCTTTTTTCTCTGTTCGCTCACCACAATCCAGATTCTTTTGGGGAGTTACCAGTACAGTAACCATACCAGGAAGTACTTAATTTATTAAGCTACTGCTTTTCTTAATCTCAGTGGAGATATTTACTGATTACCAGCTACCTACGCAGCATGTTCATGTCCTTCCTAAATGAGCTTTTATCTCTCTGTCCTCACCACAAATCAGATTCTTCTGAGGAGTTCCCAGTACATTATCCTTTCCCCTGTGTAATTACCTTAACAAGCTCCAGCTGTTTTTATTCTCAGAAGGTTTACTCCCTGATATACAGCTGCCTACCCCCTTCGTAAGTGCAGGTCCTAAATGAGCTTTTTTCTCTGTTCCCTTCCCACAATCCAGATTCTTTTGACGAGTTACCAGTACAGTAACCATACCAGGAAGTACTTAATTTATTAAGCTACTGCTTTTCTTAATCTCAATGGAGATATTTACTGATAAACAGCTACCTACACAGCATGTTCATGTCGTTCCTAAATGAGCTTTTATCTCTCTGACCTCACCACAAATCAGATTCTTCTGAGGAGTTCCCAGTACATTATCCTTTCCCCTGTGTAATTACCTTAACAAGCTCCAGCTGTTTTTATTCTCAGAAGGTTTACTCCCTGATATACAGCTGCCTACCCCCTTTGTAAGTGCAGGTCCTAAATGAGCTTTTTTCTCTGTTCCCTCACCACAATCCAGATTCTTTTGGGGAGTTACCAGTACAGTAACCATACCAGGAAGTACTTAATTTATTAAGCTACTGCTTTTCTTAATCTCAGTGGAGATATTTACTGATAAACAGCTACCTCCGCAGCATGTTCATGTCGTTCCTAAATGAGCTTTTATCTCTCTGCCCTCACCACAAATCAGATTCTTCCGAGGAGTTCCCAGTACATTATCCTTTCCCCTGTGTAATTACCTTAACAAGCTCCAGCTGTTTTTATTCTCAGAAGGTTTACTCCCTGATATACTGCTGCCTACCCCCTTCGTAAGTGCAGGTCCTAAATGAGCTTTTTTCTCTGTTCCCTCACCACAATCCAGATTCTTTTGGGGAGTTACCAGTACAGTAACCATACCAGGAAGTACTTAATTTATTAAGCTACTGCTTTTCTTAATCTCAGTGGAGATATTTACTGATAAACAGCTACCTACGCAGCATGTTCATGTCGTTCCTAAATGAGCTTTTATCTCTCTGCCCTCACCACAAATCAGATTCTTCCGAGGAGTTCCCAGTACATTATCCTTTCCCCTGTGTAATTACCTTAACAAGCTCAAGCTGTTTTTATTCTCAGAAGGTTTACTCCCTGATATACAACTGCCTACCCCCTTCGTAAGTGCAGGTCCTAAATGAGCTTTTTTCTCTGTTCCCTCACCACAATCCAGATTCTTTTGGGGAGTTACCTGTACAGTAACCATACCAGGAAGTATTTAATTTATTAAGCTACTGCTTTTCTTAATCTCAGTGGAGATATTTACTGATAAACAGCTACCTCCGCAGCATGTTCATGTCGTTCCTAAATGAGCTTTTATCTCTCTGCCCTCACCACAAATCAGATTCTTCCGAGGAGTTCCCAGTACATTATCCTTTCCCCTGTGTAATTACCTTAACAAGCTCCAGCTGTTTTTATTCTCAGAAGGTTTACTCCCCGATATACAGCTGCCTACCCCCTTCGTAAGTGCAGGTCCTAAATGAGCTTTTTTCTCTGTTCCCTTCCCACAATCCAGATTCTTTTGGGGAGTTACCAGTACAGTAACCATACCAGGAAGTACTTAATTTATTAAGCTACTGCTTTTCTTAATCTCAGTGGAGATATTTACTGATAAACAGCAACCTACACAGCATGTTCATGTCGTTCCTAAATGAGCTTTTATCTCTCTGCCCTCACCACAAATCAGATTCTTCTGAGGAGTTCCCAGTACATTATCCTTTCCCCTGTGTAATTACCTTAACAAGCTCCAGCTGTTTTTATTCTCAGAATGTTTACTCCCTGATATACAGCTGCCTACCCCCTTCGTAAGTGCAGGTCCTAAATGAGCTTTTTTCTCTGTTCCCTCACCACAATCCAGATTCTTTTGGGGAGTTACCAGTACAGTAACCATACCAGGAAGTACTTAATTTATTAAGCTACTGCTTTTCTTAATCTCAGTGGAGATATTTACTGATAAACAGCTACCTACGCAGCATGTTCATGTCGTTCCTAAATGAGCTTTTATCTCTCTGCCCTCACCACAAATCAGATTCTTCAAAGGAGTTCCCAGTACATTATCCTTTCCCCTGTGTAATTACCTTAACAAGCTCCAGGTGTTTTTATTCTCAGAAGGTTTACTCCCTGATATACAGCTGCCTACCCCCTTCGTAAGTGCAGGTCCTAAATGAGCTTTTTTCTCTGTTCCCTCACCACAATCCAGATTCTTTTGGGGAGTTACCAGTACAGTAACCATACCAGGAAGTACTTAATTTATTAAGCTACTGCTTTTCTTAATCTGAGTGGAGATATTTACTGATAAACAGCTACCTACGCAGCATGTTCATGTCGTTCCTAAATGAGCTTTTATCTCTCTGCCCTCACCACAAATCAGATTCTTCTGAGGAGTTCCCACTACATTATCCTTTCCCCTGTGTAATTACCTTAACAAGCTCCAGCTGTTTTTATTCTCAGAAGGTTTACACCCTGATATACAGGGGCCTACCCCCATCATAAGTGCAGGTCCTAAATGAGCTTTTTTCTCTGTTCACTCACCACAATCCAGATTCTTTTGGGGAGTTACCAGTACAGTAACCATACCAGGAAGTACTTAATTTATTAAGCTACTGCTTTTCTTAATCTCAGTGGAGATATTTACTGATAAACAGCTACCTACACAGCATGTTCATGTCGTTCCTAAATGAGCTTTTATCTCTCTGCCCTCACCACAAATCAGATTCTTCCGAGGAGTTCCCAGTACATTATCCTTTCCCCTGTGTAATTACCTTAACAAGCTCCAGCTGTTTTTATTCTCAGAAGGTTTACTCCCTGATATACAGCTGCCTACCCCCTTCGTAAGTGCAGGTCCTAAATGAGCTTTTTTCTCTGTTCCCTCACCACAATCCAGATTCTTTTGGGGAGTTACCAGTACAGTAACCATACCAGGAAGTACTTAATTTATTAAGCTACTGCTTTTCTTAATCTCAGTGGAGATATTTACTGATAAACAGCTTCCTACGCAGTATGTTCATGTCGTTCCTAAATGAGCTTTTATCTCTCTGCCCTCACCACAAATCAGATTCTTCTGAGGAGTTCCCAGTACATTATCCTTTCCCCTGAGTAATTACCTTAACAAGCTCCAGCTGTTTTTATTCTCAGAAGGTTTACTCCCTGATATACAGCTGCCTACCCCCTTCGTAAGTGCAGGTCCTAAATGAGATTTTTTCTCTGTTCCCTCACCACAATCCAGATTCTTTTGGGGAGTTACCAGTACAGTAACCATACTAGGAAGTACTTAATTTATTAAGCTACTGCTTTTCTAATCTCAGTGGAGATATTACTGATAAACAGCTACCTACGCAGCATGTTCATGTCGTTCCTAAATGAGCTTTTATCTCTCTGCCCTCACCACAAATCAGATTCTTCTGAGGAGTTCCCAGTACATTATCCGTTCCCCTGTGTAATTACCTTAACAAGCTCCAGCTGTTTTTATTCTCAGAAGGTTTACTCCCTGATATACAGCTGCCTACCCCCTTCGTAAGTGCGGGTCCTAAATGAGCTTTTTTCTCTGTTCCCTCCCCACAATCCGGATTCTTTTGGGGAGTTACCAGTACAGTAACCATACCAGGAAGTACTTAATTTATTAAGATACTGCTTTTCTTCATCTCAGTGGAGATATTTACTGATAAACAGCTACCTACACAGCATGTTCATGTCGTTCCTAAATGAGCTTTTATCTCTCTGCCCTCACCACAAATCAGATTCTTCCGAGGAGTTCCCAGTACATTATCCTTTCCCCTGTGTAATTACCTTAACAAGCTCCAGCTGTTTTTATTCTCAGAAGGTTTACTCCCTGATATACAGCTGCCTACCCCCTTCGTAAGTGCAGGTCCTAAATGAGCTTTTTTCTCTGTTCCCTCACCACAATCCAGATTCTTTTGGGGAGTTACCAGTACAGTAACCATACCAGGAAGTACTTAATTTATTAAGCTACTGCTTTTCTTAATCTCAGTGGAGATATTTACTGATAAACAGCTACCTACGCAGCATGTTCATGTCGTTCCTAAATGAGCTTTTATCTCTCTGCCCTCACCACAAATCAGATTCTTCAAAGGAGTTCCCAGTACATTATCCTTTCCCCTGTGTAATTACCTTATCAAGCTCCAGCTGTTTTTATTCTCAGAAGGTTTACTCCCTGATATACAGCTGCCTACCCCCTTCGTAAGTGCAGGTCCTAAATGAGCTTTTTTCTCTGTTCCCTCACCACAATCCAGATTCTTTTGGGGAGTTACCAGTACAGTAACCATACCAGGAAGTACTTAATTTATTAAGCTACTGCTTTTCTTAATCTCATTGAGATATTTACTGATAAACAGCTACCTACGCAGCATGTTCATTTCGTTCCTAAATGAGCTTTTATCTCTCTGCCCTCACCACAAATCAGATTCTTCTGAGGAGTTCCAAGTACATTATCCGTTACCCTGTGTAATTACCTTAACAAGCTCCAGCTGTTTTTATTCTCAGAAGGTTTACTCCCTGATATACAGCTGCCTACCCCCTTCGTAAGTGCAGGTCCTAAATGAGCTTTTTTCTCTGTTCCCTCAGCACAATCCAGATTCTTTTTGGGAGTTACCAGTACAGTAACCATACCAGGAAGTACTTAATTTTTTAAGCTACTGCTTTTCTTAATCTCAGTGGAGATATTTACTGATAAACAGCTACCTACGCAGCATGTTCATGTCGTTCCTAAATGAGCTTTTATCTCTCTGCCCTCACCACAAATCAGATTCTTCTCAGGAGTTCCCAGTACATTATCCTTTCCCCTGTGTAATTGCTTTAACAAGCTCCAGCTGTTTTTAATCTCAGAAGGTTTACTCCCTGATATACAGCTGCCTACCCCCTTCGTAAGTGCAGGTCCTAAATGAGCTTTTTTCTCTGTTCCCTCACCACAATCCAGATTCTTTTGGGGAGTTACCAGTATAGTAACCATACCAGGAAGTACTTAATTTATTAAGCTACTGCTTTTCTTAATCTCAGTGGAGATATTTACTGATAAACAGCTACCTACGCAGCATGACCATGTCGTTCCTAAATGAGCTTTTATCTCTCTGCCCTCACCACAAATCAGATTCTTCTGAGGAGTTCCCAGTACATTATCCTTTCCCCTGTGTAATTACCTTAACAAGCTCCAGCTGTTTTTATTCTCAGAAGGTTTACTCCCTGATATACAGCTGCCTACCCCTTCGTAAGTGCAGGTCCTTAATGAGCTTTTTTCTCTGTTCCCTCACCACAATCCAGATTCTTTTGGGGAGTTACCAGTACAGTAAACATACCAGGAAGTACTTAATTTATTAAGCTACTGCTTTTCTTAATCTGAGTGGAGATATTTACTGATAAACAGCTACCTACGCAGCATGTTCATGTCGTTCCTAAATGAGCTTTTATCTCTCTGCCCTCACCACAAATCAGATTCTTCTGAGGAGTTCCCACTACATTATCCTTTCGCCTGTGTAATTACCTTAACAAGCTCCAGCTGTTTTTATTCTCAGAAGGTTTACACCCTGATATACAGGGGCCTACCCCCATCTTAAGTGCAGGTCCTAAATGAGCTTTTTTCTCTGTTCCCTCACCACAATCCAGATTCTTTTGGGGAGTTACCAGTACAGTAAACATACCAGGAAGTACTTAATTTATTAAGCTACTGCTTTTCTTAATCTCAGTGGAGATATGTACTGATAAACAGCTACCTACACAGCATGTTCATGTCGTTCCTAATGAGCTTTTATCTCTCTGCCCTCACCACAAATCAGATTCTTCTGAGGAGTTCCCAGTACATTATCCTTTCCCCTGTGTAATTACCTTAACAAGCCCCAGCTGGTTTTATTCTCAGAAGGTTAACTCCCTGATATACAGCTGCCTACCCCCTTCGTAAGTGCAGGTCTTAAATGAGCTTTTTTCTCTGTTCCCTCCCCACAATCCAGATTCTTTTGGGGAGTTACCAGTACAGTAACCATACCAGGAAGTACTTAATTTATTAAGCTACTGCTTTTCTTAATCTCATTGAGATATTTACTGATAAACAGCTACCTACGCAGCATGTTCATTTCGTTCCTAAACGAGCTTTTATCTCTCTGCCCTCACCACAAATCAGATTCTTCTGAGGAGTTCCAAGTACATTATCCGTTCCCCTGTGTAATTACCTTAACAAGCTCCAGCTGTTTTTATTCTCAGAAGGTTTACTCCCTGATATACAGCTGCCTACCCCCTTCGTAAGTGCAGGTCCTAAATGAGCTTTTTTCTCTGTTCCCTCACCACAATCCAGATTCTTTTGGGGAGTTACCAGTATAGTAACCATACCAGGAAGTACTTAATTTATTAAGCTACTGCTTTTCTTAATCTCAGTGGAGATATTTACTGATAAACAGCTACCTACGCAGCATGTTCATGTCGTTCCTAAATGAGCTTTTATCTCTCTGCCCTCACCACAAATCAGATTCTTCTGAGGAGTTCCCAGTACATTATCCATTCCCTTGTGTAATTACCTTAACAAGCTCCAGCTGTTTTTATTCTCAGAAGGTTTACTCCCTGATATACAGCAGCCTACCCCCTTCGTAAGTGCAGGTCCTAAATGAGCATTTTTCTCTGTTCCCTCACCACAATCCAGATTCTTTTGGGGAGTTACCAGTACAGTAAACATACCAGGAAGTACTTAATTTATTAAGCTACTGCTTTTCTTAATCTCAGTGGAGATATTTACTGATAAACAGCTACCTACGCAGCATGACCATGTCGTTCCTAAATGAGCTTTTATCTCTCTGCCCTCACCACAAATCAGATTCTTCTGAGAGTTCCCAGTACATTATCCTTTCCCTGTGTAATTACCTTAACAAGCTCCAGCTGTTTTTATTCTCAGAAGGTTTACTCCCTGATATACAACTGCCTACCCCCTTCGTAAGTACAGGTCCTAAATGAGCTTTTTTCTCTGTTCCCTCACCACAATCCAGATTCTTTTGGGGAGTTAACAGTACAGTAACCATAACAGGAAGTACTTAATTTATTAAGCTACTGCTTTTCTTATCTCAGTGGAGATATTTACTGATAAACAGCTACCTACGCAGCATGTTCATGTCGTTCCTAAATGAGCTTTTATCTCTCTGCCCTCACCACAAATCAGATTCTTCCGAGGAGTTCCCAGTACATTATCCTTTCCCCTGTGTAATTACCTTAACAAGCTCCAGCTGTTTTTATTCTCAGAAGGTTTACTCCCAGATATACAGCTGCCTACCCCCTTCATAAGTGCAGGTCCTAAATGAGCTTTTTTCTCTGTTCAATCCCCACAATCCAGATTCTTTTGGGAGTTACCAGTACAGTAACCATACCAGGAAGTACTTAATTTATTAAGCTACTGCTTTTCTTAATCTCAGTGGAGATATTTACTGATAAACAGCTACCTACGCAGCATGTTCATGTCGTTCCTAAATGAGCTTTTATCTCTCTGCCCTCACCACAAATCAGATTCTTCTGAGGAGTTCCCAGTACATTATCCTTTCCCCTGTGTAATTACCTTAACAAGCTCCAGCTGTTTTTATTCTCAGAAGGTTTACTCCCTGATATACAGCTGCCTACCCCCTTCGTAAGTGCAGGTCTAAATGAGCTTTTTTCTCTGTTCCCTCCCCACAATCCATATTCTTTTGGGAGTTACCAGTACAGTAACCATACCAGGAAGTACTTAATTTATTAAGCTACTGCTTTTCTTAATCTCAGTGGAGATATTTACTGATAAACAGCTACCTACGCAGCATGTTCATGTCGTTCCTAAATGAGCTTTTATCTCTCTGCCCTCACCACAAATCAGATTCTTCTGAGGAGTTCCCAGTACATTATCCGTTCCCCTGTGTAATTACCTTAACAAGCTCCAGCTGTTTTTATTCTCAGAAGGTTTACTCCCTGATATACAGCTGCCTACCCCCTTCGTAAGTGCGGGTCCTAAATGAGCTTTTTTCTCTGTTCCCTCCCCACAATCCGGATTCTTTTGGGGAGTTACCAGTACAGTAACCATACCAGGAAGTACTTAATTTATTAAGCTACTGCTTTTCTTAATCTCAGTGGAGATATTTACTGATAAACAGCTACCTACACAGCATGTTCATGTCGTTCCTAAATGAGCTTTTATCTCTCTGCCCTCACCACAAATCAGATTCTTCCGAGGAGTTCCTAGTACATTATCCTTTCCCCTGTGTAATTACCTTAACAAGCTCCAGCTGTTTTTATTCTCAGAAGGTTTACTCCCTGATATACAGCTGCCTACCCCCTTCGTAAGTGCAGGTCCTAAATGAGCTTTTTTCTCTGTTCCCTCACCACAATCCAGATTCTTTTGGGGAGTTACCAGTACAGTAACCATACCAGGAAGTACTTAATTTATTAAGCTACTGCTTTTCTTAATCTCAGTGGAGATATTTACTGATAAACAGCTACCTATGCAGCATGTTCATGTCGTTCCTAAATGAGCTTTTATCTCTCTGCCCTCACCACAAATCAGATTCTTCAAAGGAGTTCCCAGTACATTATCCTTTCCCCTGTGTAATTACCTTATCAAGCTCCAGCTGTTTTTATTCTCAGAAGGTTTACTCCCTGATATACAGCTGCCTACCCCCTTCGTAAGTGCAGGTCCTAAATGAGCTTTTTTCTCTGTTCCCTCACCACAATCCAGATTCTTTTGGGGAGTTACCAGTACAGTAACCATACCAGGAAGTACTTAATTTATTAAGCTACTGCTTTTCTTAATCTCATTGAGATATTTACTGATAAACAGCTACCTACGCAGCATGTTCATTTCGTTCCTAAATGAGCTTTTATCTCTCTGCCCTCACCACAAATCAGATTCTTCTGAGGAGTTCCAAGTACATTATCCGTTCCCCTGTGTAATTACCTTAACAAGCTCCAGCTGTTTTTATTCTCAGAAGGTTTACTCCCTGATATACAGCTGCCTACCCCCTTCGTAAGTGCAGGTCCTAAATGAGCTTTTTTCTCTGTTCCCTCAGCACAATCCAGATTCTTTTTGGGAGTTACCAGTACAGTAACCATACCAGGAAGTACTTAATTTTTTAAGCTACTGCTTTTCTTAATCTCAGTGGAGATATTTACTGATAAACAGCTACCTACGCAGCATGTTCATGTCGTTCCTAAATGAGCTTTTATCTCTCTGCCCTCACCACAAATCAGATTCTTCTCAGGAGTTCCCAGTACATTATCCTTTCCCATGTGTAATTGCTTTAACAAGCTCCAGCTGTTTTTAATCTCAGAAGGTTTACTCCCTGATATACAGCTGCCTACCCCCTTCGTAAGTGCAGGTCCTAAATGAGCTTTTTTCTCTGTTCCCTCACCACAATCCAGATTCTTTTGGGGAGTTACCAGTATAGTAACCATACCAGGAAGTACTTAATTTATTAAGCTACTGCTTTTCTTAATCTCAGTGGAGATATTTACTGATAAACAGCTACCTACGCAGCATGACCATGTCGTTCCTAAATGAGCTTTTATCTCTCTGCCCTCACCACAAATCAGATTCTTCTGAGGAGTTCCCAGTACATTATCCTTTCCCCTGTGTAATTACCTTAACAAGCTCCAGCTGTTTTTATTCTCAGAAGGTTTACTCCCTGATATACAGCTGCCTACCACCTTCGTAAGTGCAGGTCCTTAATGAGCTTTTTTCTCTGTTCCCTCACCACAATCCAGATTCTTTTGGGGAGTTACCAGTACAGTAAACATACCAGGAAGTACTTAATTTATTAAGCTACTGCTTTTCTTAATCTGAGTGGAGATATTTACTGATAAACAGCTACCTACGCAGCATGTTCATGTCGTTCCTAAATGAGCTTTTATCTCTCTGCCCTCACCACAAATCAGATTCTTCTGAGGAGTTCCCACTACATTATCCTTTCCCCTGTGTAATTACCTTAACAAGCTCCAGCTGTTTTTATTCTCAGAAGGTTTACACCCTGATATACAGGGGCCTACCCCCATCTTAAGTGCAGGTCCTAAATGAGCTTTTTTCTCTGTTCCCTCACCACAATCCAGATTCTTTTGGGAGTTACCAGTACAGTAACCATACCAGGAAGTACTTAATTTATTAAGCTACTGCTTTTCTTAATCTCAGTGGAGATATTTACTGATAAACAGCTACCTACACAGCATGTTCATGTCGTTCCTAAATGAGCTTTTATCTCTCTGCCCTCACCACAAATCAGATTCTTCTGAGGAGTTCCCAGTACATTATCCTTTCCCCTGTGTAATTACCTTAACAAGCCCCAGCTGGTTTTATTCTCAGAAGGTTAACTCCCTGATATACAGCTGCCTACCCCCTTCGTAAGTGCAGGTCTTAAATGAGCTTTTTTCTCTGTTCCCTCCCACAATCCAGATTCTTTTGGGGAGTTACCAGTACAGTAACCATACCAGGAAGTACTTAATTTATTAAGCTACTGCTTTTCTTAATCTCATTGAGATATTTACTGATAAACAGCTACCTACGCAGCATGTTCATTTCGTTCCTAAACGAGCTTTTATCTCTCTGCCCTCACCACAAATCAGATTCTTCTGAGGAGTTCCAAGTACATTATCCGTTCCCCTGTGTAATTACCTTAACAAGCTCCAGCTGTTTTTATTCTCAGAAGGTTTACTCCCTGATATACAGCTGCCTACCCCCTTCGTAAGTGCAGGTCCTAAATGAGCTTTTTTCTCTGTTCCCTCACCACAATCCAGATTCTTTTGGGGAGTTACCAGTATAGTAACCATACCAGGAAGTACTTAATTTATTAAGCTACTGCTTTTCTTAATCTCAGTGGAGATATATACTGATAAACAGCTACCTAGGC
>NW_025956549.1:0-53841 GCF_023159225.1 Perognathus longimembris pacificus
CAATAGCTTAATAAATTAAGTACTTCCGGCTATGGTTACTGTACTGGTAACTCCCCAAAAGCATCTGGATTGTGGTGAGGGAACATAGAAAATAGCTCATTTAGGACCTGCACTTACGACGGGGGTAGGCAGCTGTATATCAGGGAGTAAACCTTCTGAGAGTAAAAACAGCTGGATCTTGTTAAGGTAATTACACAGGGGAAAGGATATTGTCCTGGGAACTCCTCAGAAGAATCTGATTTGTGGTGAGGGGAGAGATATAAAAGCTCATTTAGGAACGACATGAACATGCTGCGTACGTAGCTGTTTATCAGTAAATATCTCTACTGAGATTAAGAAAAGCAATAGCTTAATAAATTAAGTACTTCCGGCTATGGTTACTGTACTGGTAACTCTCCAAAAGGATCTGGTTTGTGGTGAGGGAACATAGAAAAGAGCTCATTTAGGACCTGCACTTACGAAGGGGGTAGGCAGCTGTATATCAGGGAGTAACATTCTGAGAATTAAAACAGCTGGAGCTTGTTAAGGTAATTACACAGGGGAAAGGATATTGTCCTGGGAACTCCTCAGAAGAATCTGATTTGTGGTGAGGGGAGAGAGATAAAAGCTCATTTAGGAACGACATGAACATGCTGCGTAGGTAGCTGTTTATCAGTAAATATCTCCACTGAGATTAAGAAAAGCAGTAGCTTAATAAATTAAGTACTTCCTGGTATGGTAACTGTACTGGTAACTCCCCAAAAGAATCTGGATTGTGGTGAGGGAACAGAGAAAAAAGCTCATTTAGGACCTGCACTTAAGAAGGGGGTAGGCAGCTGTATATCAGGGAGAAAACCTTCTGAGAATAAAAAAGCTGGAGCTTGTTAAGGTAATTACACAGGGGAAAGGATAATGTACTGGGAACTCCTCAGAAGAATCTGTTTTGTGGTGAGGGGAGAGAGATAAAAGCTCATTTAGGAACGACATGAACATGCTGCGTAGGTAGCTGTTTATCAGTAAATATCTCCACTGAGATTAAGAAAAGCAGTAGCTTAATAAATTAAGTACTTCCTGGTTTGGTTACTGTACTGGTAACTCCACAAAAGAATCTGGATTGTGGTGAGGGAACAGAGAAAAAAAGCTCATTTAGGACCTGCACTTACGAAGGGGGTAGGCAAGATGTATATCAGGGAGTAAAACTTCTGAGAATAAAAACAGCTGGAGCTTGTTAAGGTAATTACACAGGGGAAAGGATAATGTACTGGGAACTATTCCGAAGAATCTGATTCGTGTTGAGGGGAGAGAGATAAAAGCTCATTTAGGAACGACATGAACATGCTGCGTAGGTAGCTGTTTATCAGTAAATATCTCCACTGAGACTAAGAAAGCAGTAGCTTAATAAATTAAGTACTTCCTGGTATGGTTACTGTACTGGTATCGCCCAAAGGAATCTGGATTGTGGTGAGGGAACAAAGAAAAAAGCTCATTTAGGACCTGCACTTACGAAGGGGGTACGCAGCAGTATATCAGGGAGTAAACCTTCTGAGAATAAAAACAGCTGGAGCTTGTTGAGGTAATTACACAGGGGAAAGGATAATGTACTGGGAACTCCTCAGAAGAATCTGATTTGTGGTGAGGGGAGAGAGATAAAAGCTCATTTATGAACGACATGAACATGTTGCGTAGGTAGCTGTTTATCAGTAAATATCTCCACTGACATTAAGAAAAGCAGTTGCTTAATAAATTATGTACTTCCTGTATGGTTACTGTACTGGTAACTCTCCAAAAGAATCTGGATTGTGGTGAGGGAACAGAGAAAATAGCTCATTTAGGTCCTGCACTTACGAAGGGGGTAGGCAGCTGTATATCATTGAGTAAACCTTCTCAGATTAAAAACAGCTGGAGCTTGTTAAGGTAATTACACATGGGAAAGGATAATGTACTGGGAACTCCTCAGAAGAATCTGATTTGTGGTGAGGGGAGAGAGATAAAAGCTCATTTAGGAACGACATGAACATGCTGTGTAGGTAGCTGTTTATATCAGTAAATATCTCCACTGAGATTAAGAAAAGCAGTAGCTTAATAAATTAAGTACTTCCTGGTATGGTTACTGTACAGGTAATTCCACAAAAGAATCTGGATTGTGGTGAGGGAACAGAGAAAAAAGCTCATTTAGGACCTGCACTTACGAAGGGGGTAGGCAGATGTATATCAGGGAGTAAAACTTCTGAGAATAAAAACAGCTGGAGCTTGTTAAGGTAATTACACAGGGGAAAGGATAATGTACTGGGAACTCCTCCGAAGAATCTGATTTGTGTTGAGGGGAGAGAGATAAAAGCTCATTTAAGAACGACATGAACATGCTGCGTAGGTAGCTGTTTATCAGTAAATATCTCCACTGAGACTTAGAAAAGCAATAGCTTAATAAATTAAGCACTTCCTGGTATGGTTACTGTACTGGTATCGCCCCAAAGGAATCTGGATTGTGGTGAGGGAACAAAGAAAAAAGTTCATTTAGGACCTGCACTTACGAAGGGGGGTACGCAGCAGTATATCAGGGAGTAAACCTTCTGAGAATAAAAACAGCTGGAGCTTGTTAAGGTATTTACACAGGGGAAAGGATAATGTACTGGGAACTCCTCAGAAGAATCTGATTTGTGGTGAGGGGAGAGAGATAAAAAGCTCATTTAGGGGGCAGGGGATATAGCCTAGTGGCAAGAGTGCCTGCCTCTGATACATGAGGCCCTAGGTTCGGTCCCCCAGCACCACATATACAGAAAACGGCCAGAAGCGACGCTGTGGCTCAAGTGGCAGAGTGCTAGCCTTGAGCGGGAAGAAGCCAGGGACAGTGCTCAGGCCCTGAGTCCAAGGCCCAGGACTGGGAAAAAAAAAAAAAAAAAAGCTCATTTAGGAACGACATGAACATGCTGCATAGTTAGCTCTATCAGTAAATATCTCCACTGAGATTAAGAAAAGCAGTAGCTTAATAAATAAAGTACTTCCTTGTATGGTTACTGTACTGGAAACTCCCCAGAAGCATCTGGATTGTGAGAGGGAACAGAGAAAAAAGCTCATTTAGGACCTGCACTTACAAAGGGGGTAGGCAGCTGTATATCAGGGAGTAAACCTTCTGAGAATAAAAACAGCTGGAGCTTGTTAAGGTAATTACACAGGGGAAAGGATAATGTACTGGGAACTCCTCAGAAGAATGTGATTTGTGGTGAGGGGAGAGAGATAAAAGCTCATTTAGGGGGCAGGGGATGTAGCCTAGTGGCAAGAGTGCCTGCCTCTGATACATGAGGCCCTAGGTTCGGTTCCCCAGCCCCACATATACAGAAGACGGCCAGAAGCGGCGCTGTGGCTGAAGTGGCAGAGTGCTAGACTTGAGCGGGAAGAAGCCAGGGACAGTGCTCAGGCCCTGAGTCCAAGGCCCAGGACTGGGAAAAAAAAAAAAAAAAAGCTCATTTAGGAACGACATGAACATGCTGCATAGTTAGCTCTATCAGTAAATATCTCCACTGAGATTAAGAAAAGCAGTAGCTTAATAAATAAAGTACTTCCTTGTATGGTTACTGTACTGGAAACTCCCCAGAAGCATCTGGATTGTGGAGAGGGAACAGAGAAAAAAGTCTCATTTAGGACCTGCACTTACAAAGGGGGTAGGCAGCTGTATATCAGGGAGTAAACCTTCTGAGAATAAAAACAGCTGGAGCTTGTTAAGGTAATTACACAGGGGAAAGGATAATGTACTGGGAACTCCTCAGAAGAATGTGATTTGTGGTGAGGGAGAGAGATAAAAGCTCATTTAGGGGGCAGGGGATGTAGCCTAGTGGCAAGAGTGCCTGCCTCTGATACATGAGGCCCTAGGTTCGGTTCCCCAGCCCCACATATACAGAAGACGGCCAGAAGCGGCGCTGTGGCTGAAGTGGCAGAGTGCTAGACTTGAGCGGGAAGAAGCCAGGGACAGTGCTCAGCCCTAAGTCCAAGGGCCAGGACTGGGAAAAAAAAAGAAAAAAAAAGCTCATTTAGGAGCGCCATGAACATGCTGCGTAGGTAGCTGTTTATCAGTAAATATCTCCACTGAGATTAAGAAAAGCAGTAGCTTAATAAATTAAGTACTTCCTGGTATGGTTACTGTACTTGTAACTCCCAAAAGAATCTGGATTGTCGTGAGGCAACAGAGAAAAAAGCTCATTTAGGACCTGCACTTACGAAGGTTGTAGGCAGCTGTATATCAGGGAGTAAACCTTCTGAGAATAAAAACAGCTGGAGCATGTTAAGGTAATTACACAGGGGAAAGGATAATGTACTGGGAACTCCTGAGAAGAATCTGATTTGTGGTGAGGGGAGAGAGATAAAAGCTCATTTAAGAACGACATGAACATGCTGCGTAGGTAGCTGTTTATCAGTAAATATCTCCACTGAGATTAAGAAAAGCAGTAGCTTAATAAATAAAGTACTTCCTGGTATGGTTACTGCACTGGTAACTCCCAAAAAGAATCTGGATTGTGGTGAGGGAACAGAGAAAAAAGCTCATTTAGGACCTGCACTTACGAAGGGGGTAGGCAGCTGTATATCAGGGAGTAAACCTTCTGAGAATAAAAACAGCTGGAGCTTCTTAAGGTAATTACACAGGGGAAAGGATAATGTACTGGGAACTCCTCAGAAGAATCTGATTTGTGGGTGAGGGGAGAGAGATAAAAGCTCATTTAGGAACGACATGAACATGCTGCGTAGGTAGCTGTTTATCAGTAAATATCTCCACTGAGATTAAGAAAAGCAGTAGCTTAATTAATTAAGTACTTCCTAGTATGGTTACTGTACTGGTAACTCCCCAAAAGAATCTGGATTGTCCTGAGGCAACAGAGAAAAAAGCTCATTTAGGACCTGCACTGACGAAGGGGGTAGGCAGCTGTATATCAGGGAGTAAAACCTTCTGAGGGTAAAAACACCTGGAGCATGTTAAGGTAATTACACAGGGGAAGGGATAATGTACTGGGAACTCCTCAGAAGAATCTGATTTGTGGTGAGGGGAGAGAGAAAAAAAGCTCATTTAAGAACGACATGAACATGCTGCATAGGTAGCTGTTTCTCAGTAAATATCTCCACTGAGATTAAGAAAAGCAGTAGCTTAATAATTAAGTACTTCCTGGTATGGTTACTGTACTGGTAACACCCCAAAAGAATCTGGATTGTGGTGAGGGAACAGAGAAAAAAGCTCATTTAGGACCTGCACTTACGAAGGGGGTAGGCAGCTGTATATAAGGGAGTAAACCTTCTGAGAATAAAAACAGCTGGAGCTTGTAAAGGTAATTACACAGGGGAAAGGATAATGGTACTGGGAACTCCTCAGAATTATCTGATTTGTGGTGAGGGGAGAGAGATAAAAGCTCATTTAGGAACGACATTATCCTGTTGTGTAGGTAGCTGTTTATCAGTAAATATCTCCACTGAGATTAAGAAAAGCAGTAGCTTAATAAATTAAGTACTTCCTGGTATGGTTACTGTACTGGTAACTCCCCAAAAGCATCTGGATTGTGGTGAGGGAACAGAGAAAAAAGCTCTTTTAGGACCTGCACTTACGAAGGGGGTAGGCAGCTCTATATCAGGGAATAAACCTTCTGAGAATAAAAACAGCTGGAACTTGTTAAGGTAATTATACCAGGGAAAGGATAATGTACTGGGAACTCCTCAGAAGAATCTGATTTGTGGTGAGCGGAGAGAGATATAAGCTCATTTAGGAACGACATGAACATGCTGCGTAGGTAGCTGTTTATCAGTAAATATCTTCACTGAGATTAAGAAAAGCAGTAGCTTAATAAATTAAGTACTTCCTGGTATGGTTACTGTACTGGTAACTCCCCAAAGAATCTGGATTGTGGTGAGGGAACAGAGAAAAAAGCTCATTTAGGGCCTGCACTTACGAAGGGGTTGGCAGCTGTATATCAGGGAGTAAACCTTCTGAGAATAAAAACAGCTGGAGCTTGTTAAGGTAATTACACAGGGGAAAGGATAATGTACTGGGAACTCCTCAGAAGAATCTGATTTGTGGTGAGGGGAGAGAGATAAAAGCTCATTTAGGAACGACATGAACATGCTGCGTAGGTAGCTGTTTATCTGTAAATATCTCCACTGAGATTAAGAAAAGCAGTAGCTTAATAAATTAAGTACTTCCTGGTATGCTTACTGTACTGGTAACTCCCCAAAAGCATCTGGATTGTGGTGAGGAAACAGAGAAAAAAGCTCATTTAGGACCTGCACTTACGAAGGGGGTAGGCAGCTGTATATCAGGGAGTAAACCTTCTGAGAATAAAAACAGCTGGAGCTTGTTGAGGTAATTACACAGGGGAAAGGATAATGTACTGGGAACTCCTCAGAAGAATCTGATTTGTGGTGAGGGGAGAGAGATAAAAGCTCATTTAGGAACGACATGAACATGCTGCGTAGGTAGCTGTTTATCAGTAAATATCTCCACTGAGATTAAGAAAAGCAGTAGTTTAATAAATTAAGTACTTCCTGGTAAGGTGACTGTACTCGTAACTCCCCAAAAGAATCTGGATTGTGGTGAGGGAACAGAGAAAAAAGCTCATTTAGGACCTGCACTTACGAAGGGGGTAGGCAGCTGTATATCAGGGAGTAAACCTTCTGAGAATAAAAACACCTGGAGCTTGTTAAGGTAATTACACAGGGGAAAGGATAATGTACTGGGAACTCCTCAGAAGAATCTGATTTGTGGTGAGGAGAGCGAGATAAAAGCTCATTTAGGAACGACATGAATATGCTGCGTAGGTAGCTGTTTATCAGTAAATATCTCCACTGAGATTAAGAAAAGCAGTAGCTTAATAAATTAAGTAGCTCCTGGTATGGTTACTGTTCTGGTAACTCCCCAAAAGAATCTGGATTGTCGTGAGGCAACAGAGAAAAAAGCTCATTTACGACCTGCACTTACCAAGGGGGTAGGCAGCTTTATATCAGGGAGTAAACCTTCTGAGAATAAAAACAGCTGGAGCTTGTTAAGGTAATTACACAGGGTAAAGGATAATGTACTGGGAACTCCTCAGAAGAATCTGATTTGTGGTAAGGGGAGAGAGATAAAAGCTCATTTAGGAACGACATGAACATGCTGAGTAGGTAGCTGTTTATCAGTAAATATCTCCACTGAGATTAAGAAAAGCAGTAGCTTAATAAATTAAGTACTTCCTGGTATGGTTACTGTACTGGTAACTCCCCAAAAGAATCTGGATTGTGGTGAGGGAATAGAGAAAAAAGCTCATTTAGGACCTGCACTTACGAAGGGGGTAGGCAGCTGTATATCAGGGATTAAACCTGAGAATAAAAACAGCTGGAGATTGTTAAGGTATTTCACACGGGGGAAAGGATAATGTACTGGGAACTCCTCAGAAGAATCTGATTTGTGGTGAGGAAAGAGAGATAAAAGCTCATTTAGGAACGACATGAACATGCTGCGTAGGTAGCTGTTTATCAGTAAATATCTCCACTGAGATTAAGAAAAGCAGTAGCTTAATAAATTAAGTACTTCCTGGTATGCTTACTGTACTGGTAACTCCCCAAAAGAATCTGGATTGTGGTGAGGGAACAGAGAAAAAAGCTCATTTAGTACCTCCACTTACTAAGGGGGTAGGCAGCTGTATATCAGGGAGTAAACCTTCTGAGAATAAAAACAGCTGGAGCTTGTTAAGGTAATTACACAGGGGAAAGGATAATGTACCGGGAACTCCTCAGAAGAATCTGATTTGTGGTGAGGGGAGAGAGATAAATGCTCATTTAGGAACGACATGAACATGCTGCGTAGGTAGCTGTTTATCAGTAAATATCTCCACTGAGATTAAGAAAAGCAGTAGCTTAATAAATTAAGTACGTCCTGGTATGGTAACTGTACTGGTAACTCCCCAAAAGAATCTGGATTGTGGTGAGGGAAAAGAGAAAAAAGCTCATTTAGGACCTGCACTTACGAAGGGGGTAGGCAGCTGTATATCAGGGAGTAAACCTTCTGAGAATAAAAACAGCTGGAGCTTGTAAAGGTAATTACACAGGGGAAAGGATAATGTACCGGGAACTCCTCAGAAGAATCTGATTTGTGGTGAGGGGAGAGAGATAAAAGCTCATTTAGGAACGACATGAACATGCTGCGTAGGTAGCTGTTTATCAGTAAATATCTCCACTGAGATTAAGAAAAGCAGTAGCTTAATAAATTAAGTACTTCCTGGTATGGTAACTGTACTGGTAACTCCCCAAGAATCTGGATTGTGGTGAGGGAACAGAGAAAAAAGCTCATTTAGGGCCTGCACTTACGAAGGGGTTGGCAGCTGTATATCAGGGAGTAAACCTTCTGAGAATAAAAACAGCTGGAGCTTGTTAAGGTAATTACAGAGGGGAAAGGATAATGTACTGGGAACTCCTCAGAAGAATCTGATTTGTGGTGAGGGGAGAGAGATAAAAGCTCATTTAGGAACGACATGAACATGCTGCGTAGGTAGCTGTTTATCTGTAAATATCTCCACTGAGATTAAGAAAAGCAGTAGCTTAATAAATTAAGTACTTCCTGGTATGGTTACTCTTCTGGTAACTCCCCAAAAGAATCTGGATTGTGGTGAGGGAACAGAGAAAAAAGCTCATTTAGGACCTGCACTTACGAAGGGGGTAGGCAGCTGTATATCAGGGAGTAAACCTTCTGAACATAAAAAAAGCTGGAGCTTGTTAAGGTAATTACACAGGGGAAAGGATAATGTACTGGGAACTCCTCAGAAGAATCTGATTTGTGGTGAGGGGAGAGAGATAAAAGCTCATTTAGGAACGACATGAACATCCTGCATACGTAGCTGTTTATCAGTAAATATCTCCACTGAGATTAAGAAAAGCAGTAGTTTAATAAATTAAGTACTTCCTGGTATGGTGACTGTACTGGTAACTCCCCAAAAGCATCTGGATTGTGGTGAGGAAACAGAGAAAAAAGCTCAGTTAGGACCTGCACTTACGAAGGGGGTAGGCAGCTGTATATCAGGGAGTAAACCTTCTGAGAATAAAAACAGCTGGAGCTTGTTGAGGTAATTACACAGGGGAAAGGATCATGTACTGGGAACTCCTCAGAAGAATCTGATTTGTGGTGAGGGGAGAGAGATAAAAGCTCATTTAGGAACGACATGAACATGCTGCGTAGGTAGCTGTTTATCAGTAAATATCTCCACTGAGATTAAGAAAAGCAGTAGTTTAATAAATTAAGTACTTCCTGGTATGGTGACTGTACTCGTAACTCCCCAAAAGAATCTGGATTGTGGTGAGGGAACAGAGAAAAAAGCTCATTTAGGACCTGCACTTACGAAGGGGGTAGGCAGCTGTATATCAGGGAGTAAACCTTCTGAGAATAAAAACACCTGGAGCTTGTTAAGGTAATTACACAGGGGAAAGGATAATGTACTGGGAACTCCTCAGAAGAATCTGATTTGTGGTGAGGAGAGCGAGATAAAAGCTCATTTAGGAACGACATGAATATGCTGCGTAGGTAGCTGTTTATCAGTAAATATCTCCACTGAGATTAAGAAAAGCAGTAGCTTAATAAATTAAGTACCTCCTGGTATGGTTACTGTTCTGGTAACTCCCCAAAAGAATCTGGATTGTCGTGAGGCAACAGAGAAAAAAGCTCATTTACGACCTGCACTTACCAAGGGGGTAGGCAGCTTTATATCAGGGAGTAAACCTTCTGAGAATAAAAACAGCTGGAGCTTGTTAAGGTAATTACACAGGGTAAAGGATAATGTAATGGGAACTCCTCAGAAGAATCTGATTTGTGGTAAGTGGAGAGAGATAAAAGCTCATTTAGGAACGACATGAACATGCTGAGTAGGTAGCTGTTTATCAGTAAATATCTCCACTGAGATTAAGAAAAGCAGTAGCTTAATAAATTAAGTACTTCCTGGTATGGTCACTGTACTGGTAACTCCCCAAAAGAATCTGGATTGTGGTGAGGGAACAGAGAAAAAAGCTCATTTAGGACCTGCACTTACGAAGGGGGTAGGCAGCTGTATATCAGGGAGTAAACCTGACAATAAAAACAGCTGGAGATTGTTAAGGTATTTCACACGGGGGAAAGGATAATGTACTGGGAACTCCTCAGAAGAATCTGATTTGTGGTGAGGGGAGAGAGATAAAAGCTCATTTAGGAACGACATGAACATGCTGCGTAGGTAGCTGTTTATCAGTAAATATCTCCACTGAGATTAAGAAAAGCAGTAGCTTAATAAATTAAGTACTTCCTGGTATGCTTACTGTACTGGTAACTCCCCAAAAGAATCTGGATTGTGGTGAGGGAACAGAGAAAAAAGCTCATTTAGTACCTCCACTTACTAAGGGGGTAGGCAGCTGTATATCAGGGAGTAAACCTTCTGAGAATAAAAACAGCTGGAGCTTGTTAAGGTAATTACACAGGGGAAAGGATAATGTACCGGGAACTCCTCAGAAGAATCTGATTTGTGGTGAGGGGAGAGAGATAAAAGCTCATTTAGGAACGACATGAACATGCTGCGTAGGTAGCTGTTTATCAGTAAATATCTCCACTGAGATTAAGAAAAGCAGTAGCTTAATAAATTAAGTACGTCCTGGTATGGTAACTGTACTGGTAACTCCCCAAAAGAATCTGGATTGTGGTGAGGGAAAAGAGAAAAAAGCTCATTTAGGACCTGCACTTACGAAGGGGGTAGGCAGCTGTATATCAGGGAGTAAACCTTCTGAGAATAAAAACAGCTGGAGCTTGTTAAGGTAATTACACAGGGGAAACGATAATGTACCGGGAACTCCTCAGAAGAATCTGATTTGTGGTGAGGGGAGAGAGATAAAAGCTCATTTAGGAACGACATGAACATGCTGCGTAGGTAGCTGTTTATTAGTAAATATCTCCACTGAGATTAAGAAAAGCAGTAGCTTAATAAATTAAGTACTTCCTGGTATGGTAACTGTACTGGTAACTCCCCAAGAATCTGGATTGTGGTGAGGGAACAGAGAAAAAAGCTCATTTAGGGCCTGCACTTACGAAGGGGTTGGCAGCTGTATATCAGGGAGTAAACCTTCTGAGAATAAAAACAGCTGGAGCTTGTTGAGGTAATTACACAGGGGAAAGGATAATGTACTGGGAACTCCTCAGAAGAATCTGATTTGTTGAGAGGGGAGAGAGATAAAAGCTCATTTAGGAACGACATGAACATGCTGCGTAGGTAGCTGTTTATCAGTAAATATCTCCACTGAGATTAAGAAAAGCAGTAGCTTAATAAATTAAGTACTTCCTGGAATGGTTACTGTACTGCTAACTCCCCAAAAGCATCTGGATTGTGGTGAGGGAACAGAGAAAAAAGCTCATTTATGACCTGCCCTTACGAAGGGGTTAGGAAGCTGCATATCAGGGAATAAACCTTCTGAACATAAAAAAAGCTGGAGCTTGTTAAGGTAATTACACAGGGGAAAGGATAATGTACTGGGAACTCCTCAGAAGAATCTGATTTGTGGTGAGGGGAGAGAGATAAAAGCTCATTTAGGAACGACATGAACATGCTGCGTACGTAGCTGTTTATCAGTAAATATCTCCACTGAGATTAAGAAAAGCAGTAGTTTAATAAATTAAGTACTTCCTGGTATGGTGACTGTACTCGTAACTCCCCAAAAGAATCTGGATTGTGGTGAGGGAACAGAGAAAAAAGCTCATTTAGGTCCTGCACTTACGAAGGGGGTAAGCAGCTGTATATCAGGGAGTAAACCTTCTGAGAATAAAAACAGCTGGAGCTTGTTAAGGTAATTACACAGGGGAAAGGATAATGTACTGTGAATTCCTCAGTAGAATCTGATTTGTGGTGAGGAGAGCGAGATAAAAGCTCATTACGAACGACATGAATATGCTGCGTAGGTAGCTGTTTATCAGTAAATATCTCCACTGAGATTAAGAAAAGCAGTAGCTTAATAAATTAAGTACCTCCTGGTATGGTTACTGTTCTGGTAACTCCCCAAAAGAATCTGGATTGTGGTGAGGGAACAGAAAAAAAGCTCATTTACGACCTGCACTTACGAAGGGGGTAGGCAGCTGTATATCAGGGAGTAAACCTTCTGAGAATAAAAACAGCTGGAGCTTGTTAAGGTAATTACACAGGGGAAAGGATAATGTACTGGGAACTCCTCAGAAGAATCTGATTTGTGGTGAGGGGAGAGAGATAAAAGCTCATTTAGGAACGACATGAACATGCTGAGTAGGTAGCTGTTTATCAGTAAATATCTCCACTGAGATTAAGAAAAGCAGTAGCTTAATAAATTAAGTACTTCCTGGTATGGGTACTGTACTGGTAACTCCCCAAAAGAATCTGGATTGTGGTGAGGGAACAGAGAAAAAAGCTCATTTAGGACCTGCACTTACGAAGGGGTAGGCAGCTGTATATCAGGGAGTAAACCTTCTGAGAATAAAAACAGCTGGAGCTTGTTAAGGTAATTACACAGGGGAAAGGATAATGTACCGGGAACTCCTCAGAAGAATCTGATTTGTGGTGAGGGGAGAGAGATAAAAGCTCATTTAGGAACGACATGAACATGCTGCGTAGGTAGCTGTTTATCAGTAAATATCTCCACTGAGATTAAGAAAAGCAGTAGCTTAATAAATTAAGTACTTCCTGGTATGGTAACTGTACTGGTAACTCCCCAAAAGAATCTGGATTGTGGTGGGGGAACAGAGAAAAAAGCTCATGGAGAACTGCACTTACGAAGGGGGTCGGCAGCTGTATATCAGGGAGTAAACCTTCTGAGAATAAAAACAACTGGAGCTTGTTAAGGTAATTACACAGGGGAAAGGAGAGTGTACTGGGAACTCCTCAGAAGAATCTGATTTGTGGTGAGGGGAGAGAGATAAAAGCTCATTTAGGAACGACATGAACATGCTGCGTAGGTAGCTGTTTATCAGTAAATATCTCCACTGACATTAAGAAAAGCAGTAGCTTAATAAATTATGTACTTCCTGGTATGGTTACTGTATTGGTAACTCCCCAAAAGAATCTGGATTGTGGTGAGGGAACAGAGAAAATAGCTCATTTAGGACCTGCACTTACGAAGGGGGTAGGCAGCTGTATATCAGGGAGTAAACCTT
Organism: Perognathus longimembris pacificus; assembly: GCF_023159225.1. NCBI lineage: Eukaryota > Metazoa > Chordata > Mammalia > Rodentia > Heteromyidae > Perognathus > Perognathus longimembris. The sequence continues at coordinate 13,109 of NW_025956549.1, forward strand.
CTCAGAATAAAAACAGCTGGAGCTTGTTAAGGTAATTACACATGGGAAAGGATAATGTACTGGGAACTCCTCAGAAGAATCTGATTTGTGGTGAGGGGAGAGAGATAAAAGCTCATTTAGGATGACATGAACATGCTGCATAGGTAGCTGTTTATCAGTAAATATCTCCACTGAGATTAAGAAAAGCAGTAGCTCAATAAATTAAGTACTTCCTGGTATGGTTACCGTACTGGTATCGCCCCAAAGGAATCTGGATTGTGGTGAGGGAACAAAGAAAAAAGCTCATTTATGACCTGCACTTACGAAGGGGGTACGCAGCTGTATATCAGGGAGTAAACCTTCTGAGAATAAAAACAGCTGGAGCTTGTTAAGGTAATTACACAGAGGAAAGGATAATGTACTGGGAACTCCTCAGAAGAATCTGATTTGTGGTGAGGAGAGAGAGATAAAAGCTCATTTAGGAACGACATGAACATACTGCGTAGGTAGCTGTTTATCAGTAAATATCTCCACTGAGATTAAGAAAAGCAGTAGCTTAATAAATTAAGTACTTCCTGGTAAGGTTACTGTACTGGTAACTCCCCAAAAGAATCTGGATTGTGGTGAGGGAACAGAGAAACAAGCTCATTTAGGCCCTGCACTTACGAAGGGGGTAGGCAGCTGTATATCAGGGAGTAAACCTTCTGAGAATAAAAACAGCTGGAGCTTGTTAAGGTAATTACACATGGGAAAGGATAATGTACTGGGAACTCCTCAGAAGAATCTGATTTGTGGTGAGGGGAGAGAGATAAAAGCTCATTTAGGAACGACATGATCATGCTGCGTAGGTAGCTGTTTATCAGTAAATATCTCCACTGAGATTAAGAAAAGCAGTAGCTTAATAAATTAAGTACTTCCTGGTATGGTTACTGTACTGATAACTCCCCAAAAGCATCTGGATTATGGTGAGGGAACAGAGAAAAAAGCTCATTTAGGACCTGCACTTACGAAGGGGGTAGGCAGCTGTATATCAGGGAGTAAACCTTCTGAGAATAAAAACATCTGGAGCTTGTTAAGGTAATTACACAGGGGAAAGGATAATGTACTGGGAACTCCTCAGAAGAATCTGATTTGTGGTGAGGGGAGAGAGATAAAAGCTCATTAGGAACGACATGATCATGCGCGTAGGTAGCTGTTTATCAGTAAATATCTCCACTGAGATTAAGAAAAGCAGTAGCTTAATAAATTAAGTACTTCCTGGTATGGTTACTGTACTGGTAACTCCCCAAAAGAATCTGGATTGTGGTGAGGGAACAGAGAAAAAAGCTCATTTAGGACCTGCACTTACGAAGGGGGTAGGCAGCTGTATATCAGGGAGTAAACCTTCTGAGAATAAAAACAGCTGGAGCTTGTTAAGGTAATTACACAGGGGAAAGGATAATGTACTGGGAACTCCTCAGAAGAATCTGATTTGTGGTGAGGGGAGAGAGATAAAAGCTCATTTAGGAACGACATGAACATGCTGCGTAGGTAGCTGTTTATCAGTAAATATCTCCACTGAGAATAAGAAAAGCAGTAGCTTAATAAATTAAGTACTTCCTGGTATGGTTACTGTACTGGTAACTCCCCAAAAGAATCTGGATTGTGGTGAGGGAACAGAGAAAAAAGCTCCTTTAGGACCTGCACTTACGAAGGGGGTAGGCAGCTGTATATCAGGGAGTAAACCATCTGACAATAAAAACAGCTGGAGCTTGTTAAGGTAATTACACAGGGGAAAGCATAATATACTTTGAACTCCTCAGAAGAATCTGATTTGGCGTGAGGGGAGAGAGATAAAAGCTCATTTAGGAACGACATGAACATGCTGCGTACGTAGCTGTTTATCAGTAAATATCTCCACTGAGATTAAGAAAAGCAGTAGCTTAATAAATTAAGTACTTCCTGGTATGGTTACTGTACTGGTAACTCCCCAAAAGAATCTGGATTGTGCTGAGGGACCAGAGAAAAAAGCTCATTTAGGACCTGCACTTACGAATGGGGTAGGCAGCAGTATATCAGTGAGTAAACCTTCTGAGAATAAAAACAGCTGGAGCTTGTTAAGTTAATTACACAGGGGAAAGGACAATGTACTGTCAAGTCCTCAGAAGAATCTGATTTGTGGTGAGGGGAGAGAGATAAAAGCTCATTTAGGAAAGACATGAACATGCTGCGTAGGTAGCTGTTTATCAGTAAATATCTCCACTGAGATTAAGAAAAGCAGTAGCTTATTAAATTAAGTACTTCCGGGTATGGTTACTGTACTGGTAACTCCCAAATAGAATCTGGATTGTGCTGAGGGAACAGATAAAAAAGCTCATTTAGGACCTGCACTTACGAAGGGGGTAGGCAGCTGTATATCAGGGAATAAACCTTCTGAGAATAAAAACAGCTGGAGCTTGTTAAGGTAATTACACAGGGGAAAGGATAATGTACTGGGAACTCCTCAGAAGAATCTGATTTGTGGTGAGGGGAGAGAGATAAAAGCTCATTTAGGAAAGACAGGAACATGCTGCGTAGGTAGCTGTTTATCAGTAAATATCTCCACTGAGATTAAGAAAAGCAGTAGCTAAATAAATTAAGTACTTCCTGGTATGGTTACTGTACTGGTAACTCCCCAAAAGAATCTGGATTGTGGTGAGGGAACAGAGAAAAAAGCTCCTTTAGGACCTGCACTTACGAAGGGGGTAGGCAGTTGTATATCAGGGAGTAAACCTTCTGAGAATAAAAACAGCTGGAGCTTGTTAAGGTAATTACACAGGGGAAAGGATAATGTACTGGGAACTCCTCAGAAGAATCTGATTTGTGGTGAGGGGAGAGAGATAAAAGCTCATTTAGGAACGACATGAACATGCTGCGTAGGTAGCTGTTTATCAGTAAATATCTCCACTGAGATTAAGAAAAGCAGTAGCTTAATAAATTAAGTACTTCCTGGTATGGTTACTGTACTGGTAACTACCCAAAAGAATCTGGATTGTGGTGAGGGAACAGAGAAAAAAGCTCATTTAGGACCTGCACTTACGAAGGGGGTAGGCAGCTGTATATCAGGGAGTAAACCTTCTGAGCATAAAAACAGCTGGAGCTTGTTAAGGTAATTACACAGGGGAAAGGATAATGTACTGGGAACTCCTCAGTAGAATCGGATTTGTGGTGAGGGGAGAGAGATAAAAGCTCATTTAGGAACGACATGAACATGCTGCGTAGGTAGCTGTTTATCAGTAAATATCTCCACTGAGATTAAGAAAAGCAGTAGCTTAATAAATTAAGTACTTCCTGGTATGGTTACTGTACTGGTAACTCCCCAAAAGAATCTGGATTGTGTTGAGGGAACAGAGAAAAAAGCTCATTTAGGACCTGCACTTACGAAGGGGGTAGGCAGCTGTATATCAGGGAGTAAACCTTCTGAGAATAAAAAAAGCTGGAGCTTGTTAAGGTAATTACACAGGGGAAAGGATAATGTACTGGGAACTCCTCAAAATAATCTGATTTGTGGTGAGGGGAGAGAGATAAAAGCTCATTTAGGAACGACATGACCATGCTGCATAGGTAGCTGTTTATCAGTAAATATCTCCACTGAGATAAAGAAAAGCTGTAGCTTAATAAATTAAGTACTTCCTGGTATGGTTACTGGACTGGTACCTCCCCAAAAGAATCTGGATTTTGGTGAGGGAACAGAGAAAAAAGCTCATTTAGGACCTGAACTAACGAAGGGTGTAGGCAGCTGTATATCAGGGAGTAAACCTTCTGAGAATAAAAACAGCTGGAGCTTGTTAAGGTAATTACACAGGGGAAAGGATAATGTACTGGGAACTCCTCAGAAGAATCTGATTTGTGGTGAGGGGAGAGAGATAAAAGCTCATTTAGGAACGACATGAACATGCTGCGTAGGTAGCTGTTTATCAGTAAATATCTCCACTGAGATTAAGACAAGCAGTAGCTTAATAAATTAAGTACTTCCTGGTATGGTTCCTGTACTGGTAACTCCCCAAAAGAATCTGGAATGTGGTGATGAACAGAGAAAAAAGCTCATTTAGGACCTGCACTTACGAAGGGTGTAGGCAGCTGTATATCAAGGAGTAAACCTTCTGAGAATAAAAACAGCTGCAGCTTGTTAAGGTAATTACACAGGGGAAAGGACAATGTGCTGGGAACTCCTCAGAAGAATCTGATTTGTGGTGAGGGGAGAGAGATAAAAGCTCATTTAGGAATGACATGAACATGCTGCGTACGTAGCTGTTTATCAGTAAATATCTCCACTGAGATTAAGAAAAGCAGTAGCTTAATAAATTAAGTACTTCCTGGTATGGTTCCTGTACTGGTAACTCCCCAAAAGAATCTGGGTTGTGGTGAGGGAACAGAGAAAAAAGCTCATTTAGGAACTGCACTTACGAAGGGTTGAGGCAGCTGTATATCAGGGAGTAAACCTTCTGAGAATAAAAACAGCTGGAACTTGTTAAAGTAATTCCACAGGGGAAAGGATAATGTACTGGGAACTCCTCAGAAGAATCTGATTTGTGGTGAGGGGAGAAGATAAAAGCTCATTTAGGAACGACATGATCATGCTGCGTAGTTAGCTGTTTATCAGTAAATATCTCCACTGAGATTAAAAAAAGCAGTAGCTTAATAAATTAAGTACTTCATGGTATGGTTACTGTACTGGTAACTCCCCAAAAGAATCTGGATTGTGGTGAGGGAACAGAGAAAAAAGCTCATTTAGGACCTGCACTTACGAAGGGGGTAGGCAGTTGTATATCAGGGAGTAAACCTTCTGAGAATAAAAACAGCTGGAGCTTGTTAAGGTAATTACAAAGGGGAAAGGATAATGTACTGGGAACTCCTCAGAAGAATCTGATTTGAGGTGAGGGGAGAGAGATAAAAGCTCATTCAGGAACGACATGAACATGCTGGGTAGGTTGCTGTTTATCAGTAAATATCTCCACTGAGATTAAGAAAAGCAGTAGCTTAATAAATTAAGTACTTCCTGGTATGGTTACTGTACTGGTAACTCCCCAAAAGAATCTGGATTGTGGTGAGGGAACAGAGAAAAATCTCATTTAGGAAGTGCACTTACGAAGGGAGTAGGCAGCTGTATATCAGGGAGTAAACCTTCTGAGAATAAAAACAGCTGGAGCTTGTTAAGGTAATTACACAGGGGAAAGGATAATGTACTGGGAACTCCTCAGAAGAATCTGATTTGTGGTGAGGGGAGAGAGATAGAAGCTCATTTAGGAAAGACATGAACATGCTGCGTAGGTAGCTGTTTATCAGTAAATATCTCCACTGAGATTAAGAAAAGCAGTAGCTTAATGAATTAAGTAATTCCTGGTATGGTTACCCTACTGGTAACTCCCCAAAATAATCTGGATTGTGGTGAGGGAACAGAGAAAAAAGCTCATTTAGGACCTGCAGTTACGAAGGGGGTAGGCAGCTGTATATCAGGGAGTAAACCTTCTGAGAATAAAAACAGCTGGAGCTTGTTAAGGTAATTACACAGGGGAAAGGATAATGTACTGGGAACTCCTCAGAAGAATCTGATTTGTGGTGAGGGGAGAGAGATAAAAGCTCATTTAGGAACGACAAGAACATGCTGCGTAGGTAGCTGTTTATCAGTAAATATCTCCACTGAGATTAAGAAAAGCAGTAGCTTAATAAATTAAGTACTTCCTGGTATGGTTACTGTACTGGTTACTCCCCAAAAGAATCTGGATTGTGGTGAGGGAAGAGAGAAAAAAGCTCATTTAGGACCTGCACTTACGAAGGGGGTAGGCAGCTGTATATCAGGGAGTACACCTTCTGAGAATAAAAACAGCTGGAACTTGTTAAGGTAATTACACAGGGGAAAGGATAATGTACTGGGAACTCCTCAGAAGAATCTGATTTGTGGTGAGGGGAGAGAGACAAAAGCTCATTTAAGAACGACATGAACATGCTGCCAAGGTAGCTGTATATCAGTAAATATCTCCACTGAGATTAAGAAAAGCAGTAGCTTAATAAATTAAGTACTTGCTGGTATGGTTACTGTACTGGTAACTCGCCAAAAGAATCTGGATTGTGGTGAGGGAACAGAGAATAAAGCTCATTTAGGACCTGCACTTACGAAGGGGGTAGGCAGCTGTATATCAGGGAGTAAACATTCTGAGAATAAAAACAGCTGGAGCTTGTTAACGTAATTACACAGCGGAAAGGATAATGTACTGGGAACTCCTCAGAAGAATCTGATTTGTGGTGAGGGGAGAGAGACAAAAGCTCATTTAAGAACGACATGAACATGCTGCCTAGGTAGCTGTATATCAGTAAATATCTCCACTGAGATTAAGAAAAGCAGTAGCTTAATAAATTAAGTACTTGCTGGTATGGTTATTGTACTGGTAACTCCCCAAAAGAATCTGGATTGTGGTGAGGGAACAGAGAAAATAGCTCATTTAGGACCTGCACTTGCGAAGGGGGTAGGCAGATGTATATCATTGAGTAAACCTTCTGAGAATAGAAACAGCTGGAGCTTGTTAAGGTAATTACACAGGGGAAAGGATAATGTACTGGGAACTCCTCAGAAGAAATTGATTTGTGGTGAGGGGAGAGAGATAAAAACTCATTTTGAAACGACATGAACATGCTGCGTAGGTAGCAGAGTATCAGTAAATATCTACACTGAGATTAAGAAAAGCAGTAGCTTAATAAATTATTTACTTCCTGGTATGGTTACTGTACTGGTAACTCCCAAAAGAATCTGGATTGTGGTGAGGGAACAGAGAAAAAAGCTCATTTAGGACCTGCACTTACGAAGGGGTAGGCACCTCTATATCAGGGAGTAAACCTTCTGAGAATAAAAACAGCTGAAGCTTGTTAAGGTAATTACACAGGGGAAAGGATAATGTACTGGGAACTCCTCAGAAGAATCTGATTTGTGGTGAGGGGAGAGAGATAAAAGCTCACTTAGAAACAACATGAACATGCTGCGTAGGTAGCTGTTTATCAGTAAATATCTCCACTGAGATTAAGAAAAGCAGTAGCTTAATAAATTAAGTACTTCCTGTATGGTTACTGTACTGGTAACTCCCGAAAGAATCTGGATTGTGGTAGGGAACAGAGAAAAAAGCTCATTTAGGACCTGCACCTACGAAGGCGGTAGGCAGCTGTATATCAGGGAGTAAACCTTCTGAGAATGAAAACAGCTGGAGCTTGTTAAGGTAATTACACAGGGAAAGTATAATGTACTGGGAACTCCTCAGAAGAATCTGATTTGTGGTGAGGGGAGACAGATAAAAGCTCATTTAGGAACGACATGAACATGCTGCGTAGGTAGCTGTTTATCAGTAAATATCTCCACTGAGATTAAGAAAAGCAGTAGCTTAATAAATTAAGTACTTCCTGGTATGGTTACTGTATTGGTAACTCCCAAAAAGAATCCGGACTGTGGTGAGGGAACAGAGAAAAAAGCTCATTAGGACCTGCACTTACAAAGTGGGTAGGCAGCTGTATATCAGGGAGTTAACCTTCTGAGAATAGAAACAGCTGGAGCTTGTTAAGGTAATTACACAGGGGAAAGGACAATGTACTGGGAACTCCTCAGAAGAATCTGATTTGTGGTGAGGGGAGAGAGATAAAAGCTCATTTTGGAACGACATGAACATGCTGCGTAGGTAGCTGTTTATCAGTAAATATGTCCACTGAGATTAAGAAAAGCAGTAGCTTAATAAATTAAGTACTTCCTGGTATGGTTACTGTACTGGAAACTCCCCAAAAGAATCTGCATTGTGGTGAGGGAACAGAGAAAAAAGCTCATTTAAGACCTGCACTAACGAAGGGGGTAGGCAGCTGTATATCAGGGAGTAAACCTTCTGAGAATAAAAACAGCTGTTACACAGGGGAAAGGATAATGTACTGGGAACTCCTCTGAAGAATCTGATTTGTGGTGAGGGGAGAGAGATAAAAGCTCTTTTAGGAACGACATGAACATGCTGCGTAGGTAGCTGTTTATCAGTAAATATGTCCACTGAGATTAAGAAAAGCAGTAGCTTAATAAATTAAGTACTTCCTGGTATGGTTACTGTACTGGTAACTCCCCAAAAGAATCTGGATTGTGGTGAGGGAACAGAGAAAAAAGCTCATTTAAGACCTGCACTTACGAAGGGGGTAGGCAGCTGTATATCAGGGAGTAAACCTTCTGAGAATAAAAACAGCTGGTACACAGGGGAAAGGATAATGTACTGGGAACTCCACAGAAGAATCTGATTTGTGGTGAGGGGAGACAGATAAAAGCTCTTTTAGGAACGACATGAACATGCTGCGTAGGTAGCTGTTTATCAGTAAATATCTCCACTGAGATTAAGAAAAGCAGTAGCTTAATAAATTAAGTACTTCCTGGTATGGTTACTGTACTGGTAACTCCCCAAAAGTATCTGGATTGTGGTGAGGGAACAGAGAAAAAAGCTCATTTAGGACCTGCACTTATGAAGGGGGTAGGCAGCTGTATATCAGGGAGTAAACCTTCTGAGAATAAAAACAGCTGGAGCTTGTTAAGGTAATTACACTGGGGAAAGGAAAATGTACTGGGAACTCCTCAGAAGCATCTGATTTGTGGTGAGGGGAGAGAGATAAAAGCTCATTTAGGAACGACATGAACATGCTGCGTAGGTAGCTGTTTATCAGTAAATATCTCCACTGAGATTAAGAAAAGCAGTAGCTTAATAAATTAGGTACTTCCTGGTATGGTTACTGTACTGGTAACTCCCCAAAAGAATCTGGATTGTGGTGCGGGAACACAGAAAAATGCTCATTTAGGACCTGCACTTACGAAGGGGTTAGGCAGCTGTATATCAGGGAGTAAAACTTCTGAGAATAAAAACAGCTGAAGCTTGTTAAGGTAATTACACAGGGGAAAGGATAATGTACTGGGAACTCCTCAGAAGAATCTGATTTGTGGTGAGGGGAGAGAGATAAAAGCTCATTTAGGAACGACATGAACATTCTGCGTAGGTAGCTGTTTATCAGTAAATATCTCCACTGAGATTAAGAAAATCAGTATCTTAATAAATTAAGTACTTCCTGGTATGGTTCCTGTACTGGTAACTCCCCAAAAGAATCTGGATTGTGGTGAGGGAACAGAGAAAAAAGCTCATTTAGGACCTGCACTTACGAAGGGGGTAGGCAGCTGTATATCAGGGAGTAAACCTTCTGAGAATAAAAACAGCTGCAGCTTGTTAAGGTAATTACACAGGGGAAAGGATAATGTACTCGGAACTCCTCAGAAGAATATGATTTGTGGTGAGGGGAGAGAGATAAAAGCTCATTTAGGAACGACATGAACATGCTGCGTAGGTAGCTGTTTATCAGTAAATATCTCCAATGAGATTAAGAAAAGCAGTAGCTTAATGAATTAAGTACTTCCTGGTATGGTTACTGTACTGGTAACTCCCCAAAAGAATCTGGATTGTGGTGAGGGAACAGAGAAAAAAGCTCATTTAGGACCTGCACTTACGAAGGGGGTAGGCAGCTGTATATCAGGGAGTAAACCTTCTGAGAATAAAAACAGCTGGAGCTTGTTAAGGTAATTACACAGGGGAAAGGACAATGTACTGGGAACTCCTCAGAAGAATCTGATTTGTGGTGAGGGGAGAGAGATAAAAGCTCATTTAGGAACGGCATGAACATGCTGCGTAGGTAGCTGTTTATCAGTAAATATCTCCACTGAGATTAAGAAAAGCAGTAGCTTAATAAATTAAGTACTTCCTTGTATGGTTACTGTACTGGTAACTCACCAAAAGAATCTGGATTGTGGTGAGGGAACAGAGAAAAAAGCTCATTTAGGACCTGCACTTACGATGGGGTTAGGCAGCTGTATATAAGGGAGTAAAACTTCTGAGAATAAAAACAGCTGGAGCTTGTTAAGGTAATTACGCAGGGAAAGTATAATGTACTGGGAACTCCTCAGAAGAATCTGATTTGTGGTGAGGAGAGAGAGATAAAAGCTCATTTAGGAACGACATGAACATGCTGCGTAGGTAGCTGTTTATCAGTAAATATCTCCACTGAGATTAAGAAAAGCAGTAGCTTAATAAATTAAGTACTTCCTGGTATGGTTACTGTATTGGTAACTCCCCAAAAGAATCCGGACTGTGGTGAGGGAACAGAGAAAAAAGCTCATTTGGGACCTGCACTTACAAAGGGGGTAGACAGCTGTATATCAGGGAGTTAACCTTCTGAGAATAAAAACAGCTGGAGCTTGTTAAGGTATTTACACAGGGGAAAGGACAATGTACTGGGAACTCCTCAGAAGAATCTGATTTGTGGTGAGGGGAGAGAGATAAAAGCTCATTTAGGAACGACATGAACATGCTGCGTAGGTAGCTGTTTATCAGTAAATATGTCCACTGAGATTAAGAAAAGCAGTAGCTTAATAAATTAAATGCTTCCTGGTATGGTTACTGTACTGGAAACTCCCCAAAAGAATCTGCATTGTGGTGAGGGAACAGAGAAAAAAGCTCATTTAGGACCTGCACTTACGAAGGGGGTAGGCAGCTGTATATCAGGGAGTAAACCTTCTGAGAATAAAAACAGCTGGAGCTTGTTAAGGTAATTACACAGGGGAAAGGATAATGTACTGGGAACTCCTCAGAAGAATCTGAATTGTGGTGAGGGGAGAGAGATAAAAGCTCATTTAGGAACGACATGAACATGCTGCGTAGGTAGCTGTTTATCAGTAAATATCTCCACTGAGATTAAGAAAAGCAGTATCTTAATAAATTAAGTACTTCCTGGTATGGTTACTGTACTGGTAACTCCCCAAAAGAATCTGGATTGTGGTGAGGGAACAGAGAATAAAGCTCCTTTAGGACCTGCACTTACGAAGGGGGTAGGCAGCTGTATATCAGGGAGTAAACCTTCTGAGAATAAAAACAGCTGGAGCTTGTTAAGGTAATTACACAGGGGAAAGGATAATGTACTGGGAACTCCTCAGAAGTATCTGATTTGTGGTGAGGGGAGAGAGACAAAAGCTCACTTAGGAACAACATGAACATGCTGCGTAGGTAGCTGTTTATCAGTAAATATCTCCACTGAGATTAAGAAAAGCAGTAGCTTAATAAATTAAGTACTTCCTGGTATGGTTACTGTACTGGTAACTCCCGAAAAGAATCTGGATTGTGGTGAGGGAACAGAGAAAAAAGCTCATTTAGGACCTGCACTTACGAAGGGGGTAGGCAGCTGTATATCAGTGAGTAAACCTTCTGAGAACGAAAACAGCTGGAGCTAGTTAAGATAATTACATAGGGGAAAGGATAATGTACTGGTAACTCCTCAGAAGAATCTGATTTGTCGTGAGGGGAGAGAGATAAAAGCTCATTTAGGAACGACATGAACATGCTGGGTAGGTAGCTGTTTATCAGTAAATATCTCCACTGAGATTAAGAAAAGCAGTAGCTTAATAAATTAAGTACTTCCTGGTATGGTGACTGTACTGGTAACTCCCCAAAAGAATCTGGATTGTGGTGAGGGAAGAGAGAAAAAAGCTCATTTAGGACCTGCACTTACGAAGGGGGTAGGCAGCTGTATATCAGGGAGTAAACCTTCTGAGAATAAAAACAGCTGGAGCTTGTTAAGGTAATTACACAGGGGAAAGGATAATGTACTGGGAATTCCTCAGAAGAATCTGATTTGTGGTGAGGGGAGAGAGACAAAAGCTCATTTAAGAACGACATGAACATGCTGCCTAGGTAGCTGTATATCAGTAAATATCTCCACTGAGATTAAGAAAAGCAGTAGCTTAATAAATTAAGTACTTGCTGGTATGGTTACTGTACTGGTAACTCCCCAAAAGAATCTGGATTGTGGTGAGGGAACAGAGAAAATAGCTCATTTAGGACCTGCACTTGCGAAGGGGGTAGGCAGATGTATATCATTGAGTAAACGTTCTGAGAATAGAAACAGATGGAGCTTGTTAAGGTAATTACACAGGGGAAAGGATAATGTACTGGGAACTCCTGAGAAGAATCTGATTTGTGGTGAGGGGAGAGAGATAAAAACTCATTTAGGAACGACATGAACATGCTGCGTAGGTAGCAGTTTATCAGTAAATATCTCCACTGAGATTAAGAAAAGCAGTAGCTTAATAAATTATTTACTTCCTGGTATGGTTACTGTACTGGTAACTCCCCAAAAGAATCTGGATTGTGGTGAGGGAACAGAGAAAAAAGCTCATTTAGGACCTGCACTTACGAAGGGGTAGGCACCTGTATATCAGGGAGTAAACCTTCTGAGAATAAAAACAGCTGCAGCTTGTTAAGGTAATTACACAGGGGAAAGGATAATGTACTCGGAACTCCTCAGAAGAATCTGATTTGTGGTGAGGGGAGAGAGATAAAAGCTCATTTAGGAACGACATGAACATGCTGCGTAGGTAGCTGTTTATCAGTAAATATCTCCACTGAGATTAAGAAAAGCAGTAGCTTAATGAATTAAGTACTTCCTGGTATGGTTACTGTACTGTTAACTCCCCAAAAGAATCTGGATTGTGGTGAGGGAACAGAGAAAAAAGCTCATTTAGGACCTGCACTTACGAAGGGGGTAGGCAGCTGTATATCAGGGAGTAAACCTTCTGAGAATAAAATCAGGTGGAGCTTGTAAGGTAATTACACAGGGGAAAGGATAATGTACTGGGAACTCCTCAGAAGAATCTGATTTGTGGTGAGGGGTGAGAGATAAAAGCTCATTTAGGAACGACATGATCATGCTGCGTAGGTAGCTGTTTATCAGTAAATATCTCCACTGAGATTAAGAAAAGCAGTAGCTTAATATATTAGGTACTTCCTGGTATGGTTACTGTACTGGTAACTCCCCAAAAGAATCTGGATTGTGGTGAGGGAACAGAGAAAATAGCTCATTTAGGACCTGCACTTGCGAAGGGGGTAGGCAGCTGTATATCATTGAGTAAACCTTCTGAGAATACAAACAGCTGGAGGTTGTTAAGGGAATTACACAGGGGAAAGGATAATGTACTGGGAACTCCTCAGAAGAATCTGATTTGTGGTGAGGGGAGAGAGATAAAAACTCATTTAGGAACGACATGAACATGCTGCGTAGGTAGCAGTTTATCAGTAAATATCTCCACTGAGATTAAGAAAAGCAGTAGCTTAATAAATTAAGTACTTCCTGGTATGGTTACTGTACTGGTAACTCCCCAAAAGAATCTGGATTGTGGTGAGGGAACAGAGAAAAAAGCTCATTTAGGACCTGCACTTACGAAGGGGGTAGGCAGCTGTATATCAGGGAGTAAACCTTCTGAGAATAAAAAAAGCTGGAGCTTGTTAAGGTAATTACACAGGGGAAAGGATAATGTACTGGGAACTCCTCAGAAGAATCTGATTTGTGGTGAGGGGAGAGAGATAAAAGCTCATTTAGGAACGACATGAACATGCTGCGTAGGTAGCTGTTTATCAGTAAATATCTCCACTGAGATTAAGAAAAGCAGTAGCTTAATGAACTAAGTACTTCCTGGTATGGTTACTGTACTGTTAACTCCCCTAAATAATCTGGATTGTGGTGAGGGAACAGAGAAAAAAGCTCATTTAGGACCTGCACTTACGAAGGGGGTAGGTAGCTGTATATCAGGGAGTAAACCTTCTGAGAATAAAAACAGCTGGAGCTTGTTAAGGTAATTACACAGCGGAAAGGATAATGTACTGGGAACTTCTCAGAAGAATCTGGTTTGTGGTGAGGGGAGAGAGATAAAAGCTCATTTAGGAACGACATGAACATGCTGCGTAGGTAGCTGTTTATCAGGAAATATCTCCACTGAGATTAAGAAAAGCAGTAGCTTAATAAATTAAGTACTTCCTGGTATGGTTACTGTACTGGTTACTCCCCAAAAGAATCTGGATTGTGGTGAGGGAACAGAGAAAAAAGCTCATTTAGGACCTGCACTTACGAAGGGGGTAGGCAGCTGTATATCAGGGAGTAAACCTTCTGAGAATAAAAACAGCTGGAGCTTGTTAAGGTAATTACACAGGGGAAAGGATAATGTACTGGGAACTCCTCAGAAGAATCTGATTTGTGGTGAGGGGAGAGAGATAAAAGCTCATTTAGGAACGACATGAACATGCTGCGTAGGTAGCTGTTTATCAGTAAATATCTCCACTGACATTAAGAAAAGCAGTAGCTTAATAAACTAATTACTTCCTGGTATGGTAACTGTACTAGTAACTCCCCAAAAGAATCTGGATTGTGGTTAGGGAACAGAGAAAAAAGCTCATTTAGGACATGCACTTACGAATTGGGTAGGCAGCTGCATATCAGGGAGTAAACCTTCTGAGAATAAAAACAGCTGGAGCTTGTTAAGGTAATTACACAGGGGAAAGGATAATGTACTGGGAACTTCTCAGAAGAATCTGATTTGTGGTGAGGGGAGAGAGATATATGCTCATTTAGGAACGACATGAACATGCTGCGTAGGTAGCTGTTTATCAGTAAATATCTCCACTGAGATTAAGAAAAGCAGTAGCTTAATAAATTAAGTACTTCCTGGTATGGTTACTGTACTGGTAACTCTCCAAAAGAATCTGGATTGTGGTGAGGGAACAGAGAAAAAAGCTCATTTAGGACCTGCACTTACGAAGGGGGTAGGCAGCTGTATATCAGGGAGTAAACCTTCTGAGAATAAAAACAGCTGGAGCTTGTTAAGGTAATTACACAGGGGAAAGGATAATGTACTGGGAACTCCTCAGAAGAATCTGATTTGTGGTGAGGGGAGAGAGATAATAGCTCATTTAGGAACGACATGAACATGCTGCGTAGGTATCTGTTTATCAGTAAATATCTCCACTGAGATTAAGAAAAGCAGTAGCTTAATAAATTAAGTACTTCCTGGTATGGTTACTGTACTGGTAACTCCCCAAAAGAATCTGGATTGTGGTGAGGGAACAGAGAAAAAAGCTCATTTAGGACCTGGACTTACGAAGGTGGTAGCCAGCTGTATATCAGGGAGTAAACCTTCTGAGAAGAAAAACAGCTGGAGCTTGTTAAGGTAATTACACAGGGGAAAGGATAATATACTGGGAACTCCTCAGAAGAATCTGAATCGTGGTGAGGGGAGAGAGATAAAAGCTCATTTAGGAACGACATGAACATGCAGCGTAGGCAGCTTTTCATCAATAAATATCTCCACTGAGATTAAGAAAAGCAGTAGCTTAAGAAAATTAAGTACTTCCTGGTATGGTGACTGTACTGGTAACTCCCCAAAAGAATCTGGATTGTGGTGAGGGAACAGAGAAAAAAGCTCATTTAGGACCTGCACTTACGAAGGGGGTAGGCAGCTGTTTATCAGGGAGTAATCCTTCTGAGAATAAAAACAGCTGGAGCATGTTAAGGTAATTACACAGGGGAAAGGATAATGTACTGGGAACTCCTCAGAAGAATCTGAATCGTGGTGAGGGGAGAGAGATAAAAGCTCATTTAGGAACGACATGAACATGCAGCGTAGGTAGCTGTTTATCAGTAAATATCTCCACTGAGATTAAGAAAAGCAGTAGCTTAATAAATTAAGTACTTCCTGGTATGGTTACTGTACTGGTAACTCCCCAAAAGAATCTGGATTTTGGTGAGGGAACAGAGAAAAAAGCTCATTTAGGACCTGCACTTACGAAGGGGGTAGGCAGCTGTATATCAGGGAGTAAACCTTCTGAGAATAAAAACAGCTTGAGCTTGTTAAGGTAATTACACAGGGGAAAGGATAATGTACTGGGAACTCCTCAGAAGAATCTGATTTGTGGTGAGGGGAGAGAGATAAAAGCTCATTTCGGAACGACAGGAACATGCTGCGTAGGCAGCTTTTCATCAATAAATATCTCCACTGAGATTAAGAAAAGCAGTAGCTTAAGAAAATTAAGTACTTCCTGGTATGGTGACTGTACTGGTAACTCCCCAAAAGAATCTGGATTGTGGTGAGGGAACAGAGAAAAAAGCTCATTTAGGACCTGCACTTACGAAGGGGGTAGGCAGCTGTATATCTGGGAGTAATCCTTCTGAGAATAAAAACAGCTGGAGCTTGTTAAGGTAATTACACAGAGGAAAGGATAATGTACTGGGAACTCCTCACAATAATCTGATTTGTGGTGAGGGGAGAGAGATAAAAGCTCATTTAGGAACGACATGAACATGCTGCTTAGGTAGCTGTTTATCAGTAAATATCTGCACTGAGATTAAGAAAAGCAGTAGCTTAATAAATTAAGTAATTCCTGGTATGGTTACCGTACTGGTAACTCCCCAAAAGAATCTGGATTGTGGTGAGGGAACAGAGAAAAAAGCTCATTTAGGACCTGCACTTACGAAGGGGGTAGGCAGCTTTATATCACGGAGTAAACCTTCTGAAAATAAAAACAGCTGGAGCTTGTTAAGGTAATTACACAGGGGAAAGGATAATGTACTGGGAACTCCTCAGAAGAATCTGATTTGTGGTGAGGGGAGAGAGATAAAAGCTCATTTAGGAACGACATGAACATGCTGCGTAGGTAGCTGTTTATCAGTAAATATCTCCACTGAGATTAAGAAAAGCAGTAGCTTAATAAATTAAGTACTTCCTGGTATGGTTCCTGTACTGGTACCTCCCCAAAAGAATCTGGATTGTGGTGAGGGAACAGAGAAAAAAGCTCATTTAGGACCTGCACTTACGAAGGGGGTAGGCAGTTGTATATCAGGGAGTAAAACTTCTGAGAATAAAAACAGCTGGACCTTGTTAAGGTAATTACACAGGGGAAAGGATAATGTACTGGGAACTCCTCAGAAGAATCTGAATCGTGGTGAGGGGAGAGAGATAAAAGCTCATTTAGGAACGACATGAACATGCAGCGTAGGTAGCTGTTTATCAGTAAATATCTCCACTGAGATTAAGAAAAGCAGTAGCTTAATAAATAAAGTACTTCCTGGTATGGTTACTGTACTGGTAACTCCCCAAAAAAATCTGGATTGTGGTGAGGGAACAGAGAAAAAAGCTCATTTAGGACCTGCACTTACGAAGGGGGTAGGCAGCTGTATATCAGGGAGTAAACCTTCTGAGAATAAAAACAGCTTGAGCTTGTTAAGGTAATTACACAGGGGAAAGGATAATGTACTGGGAACTCCTCAGAAGAATCTGATTTGTGGTGAGGGGAGAGAGATAAAAGCTCATTTCGGAACGACAGGAACATGCTGCGTAGGCAGCTTTTCATCAATAAATATCTCCACTGAGATTAAGAAAAGCAGTAGCTTAAGAAAATTAAGTACTTCCTGGTATGGTGACTGTACTGGTAACTCCCCAAAAGAATCTGGATTGTGGTGAGGGAACAGAGAAAAAAGCTCATTTAGGACCTGCACTTACGAAGGGGGTAGGCAGCTGTATATCAGGGAGTAATCTTTCTGAGAATAAAAACAGCTGGAGCATGTTAAGGTAATTACACAGGGGAAAGGATAATGTACTGGGAACTCCTCAGAAGAATCTGATTTGTGGTGAGGGGAGAGAGATAAAAGCTCATTTAGGAACGACATGAACGTGCTGCGTAGGTAGCTGTTTATCAGTAAATATCTCCACTGACATTAAGAAAAGCAGTAGCTTAATAAATTAATTACTTCCTGGTATGGTAACTGTACTAGTAACTCCCCAAAAGAATCTGGATTGTGGTTAGGGAACAGAGAAAAAAGCTCATTTAAGACATGCACTTACGAATTGGGTAGGCAGCTGCATATCAGGGAGTAAACCTTCTGAGAATAAAAACAGCTGGAGCTTGTTAAGGTAATTACACAGGGGAAAGGATAATGTACTGGGAACTTCTCAGAAGAATCTGATTTGTGGTGAGGGGAGAGAGATATATGCTCATTTAGGAACGACATGAACATGCTGCGTAGGTAGCTGTTTATCAGTAAATATCTCCACTGAGATTAAGAAAAGCAGTAGCTTAATAAATTAAGTACATCCTGGTATGGTTACTGTACTGGTAACTCTCCAAAAGAATCTGGATTGTGGTCAGGGAACAGAGAAAAAAGCTCATTTAGGACCTGCACTTACGAAGGGGGTAGGCAGCTGTATATCAGGGAGTAAACCTTCTGAGAATAAAAACAGCTGGAGCTTGTTAAGGTAATTACATAGGGGAAAGGATAATGTACTGGGAACTCCTCAGAAGAATCTGATTTGTGGTGAGGGGAGAGAGATAAAAGCTCATTTAGGAACGACATTAACATGCTGGGTAGGTAGCTGTTTATCAGTAAATATCTCCACTGAGATTAAGAAAAGCAGTGGCTTAATAAATTAAGCACATCCTGGTATGGTTACTGTACTGGTAACTCCCCAAAAGAATCTGGATTGTGTTGAGGGAACAGAGAATAAAGGTCATTTAGGACCTGCACTTAAGAAGGGGGTAGGCAGATGTATATCAGGGAGTAAACCTTCTGAGAATAAAAACAGCTGGAGCTTGTTAAGGTAATTACACAGGGGAAAGGATAATGTACTGGGAACTCCTCAGAAGAATCTGATTTGTGGTGAGGGGAGAGAGATAAAAGCTCATTTAGGAACGACATGAACATACTGTGTAGGTAGCAGTTTATCAGTTAATATCTCCAGTGAGATTAAGAAAAGCAGTAGCTTAATAAATTAAGTACTTGCTGGTATGGTTACTGTACTGGTAACTCCCCAAAAGAATCTGGATTGTGGTGAGGGAACAGAGAAAATAGCTCATTTAGGACCTGCACTTGCGAAGGGGGTAGGCAGCTGTATATCATTGAGTAAACCTTCTGAGAATAGAAACAGCTGGAGCTTGTTAAGGTAATTACACAGGGGAAAGGATAATGTACTGGGAACTCCTCAGAAGAATCTGATTTGTGGTGAGGGGATAGAGATAAAAACTCATTTAGGAACGACATGAACATGCTGCGTAGGTAGCAGTTTATCAGTAAATATCTCCACTGAGATTAAGAAAAGCAGTAGCTTAATAAATTAAGTACTTCCTGGTATGGTTACTGTACTGGTAACTCCCCAAAAGAATCTGGATTGTGGTGAGGGAACAGAGAAAAAATCTCATTTAGGACCTGCACTTACGAAGGGGGTAGGCAGCTGTATATCAGGGAGTAAACCTTCTGAGAATAAAAAAAGCTGGAGCTTGTTAAGGTAATTACACAGGGGAAAGAATAATGTACTGGGAACTCCTCAGAAGAATCTGATTTGTGGTGAGGGGAGAGAGATAAAAGCTCATTTAGGAACGACATGAACATGCTGGGTAGGTAGCTGTTTATCAGTAAATATCTCCACTGATATTGAGAAAACAGTAGCTTAATAAATTAAGTACTTCCTGGTATGGTTACTCTACTGGTAACTCCCCAAAAGAATCTGGATTGTGTTGAGGGAACAGAGAATAAAGCTCATTTAGGACCTGCACTTACGAAGGGGGTAGGCAGCTGTATATCAGGGAGTAAACCTTCTGAGAATAAAAACAGCTGGAGCTTGTTAAGGTAATTACATAGGGGAAAGGATAATGTACTGGGAACTCCTCAGAAGAATCTGATTTGTGGTGAGGGGAGAGAGATAAAAGCTCATTTAGGAACGACATGAACATGCTGCGTAGGTATCTGTTTATCAGTAAATATCTCCACTGAGATTAAGAAAAGCAGTAGCTTAATAAATTAAGTACTTCCTGGTATGGTTACTGTACTGGTAACTCCCCAAAAGAATCTGGATTGTGGTGAGGGAACAGAGAAAAAAGCTCATTTAGGACCTGGACTTACGAAGGTGGTAGCCAGCTGTATATCAGGGAGTAAACCTTCTGAGAATAAAAACAGCTGGAGCTTGTTAAGGTAATTACACAGGGGAAAGGATAATATACTGGGAACTCCTCAGAAGAATCTGAATCGTGGTGAGGGGAGAGAGATAAAAGCTCATTTAGGAACGACATGAACATGCAGCGTAGGCAGCTTTTCATCAATAAATATCTCCACTGAGATTAAGAAAAGCAGTAGCTTAAGAAAATTAAGTACTTCCTGGTATGGTGACTGTACTGGTAACTCCCCAAAAGAATCTGGATTGTGGTGAGGGAACAGAGAAAAAAGCTCATTTAGGACCTGCACTTACGAAGGGGGTAGGCAGCTGTATATCAGGGAGTAATCCTTCTGAGAATAAAAACAGCTGGAGCATGTTAAGGTAATTACACAGGGGAAAGGATAATGTACTGGGAACTCCTCAGAAGAATATGATTTGTGGTGAGGGGAGAGAGATAAAAGCTCATTTAGGAACGACATGAACATGCTGCGTAGGTAGCTGTTTATCAGTAAATATCTCCACTGAAATTAAGAAAAGCAGTAGCTTAATAAATTAATTACTTCCTGGTATGGTTACTGTACTAGTAACTCCCCAAAAGAATCTGGATTGTGGTTAGGGAACAGAGAAAAAAGCTCATTTAGGACCTGCACTTACGAATTGGGTAGGCAGCTGCATATCAGGGAGTAAACATTCTGAGAATAAAAACAGCTGGAGCTTGTTAAGGTAATTACACAGGGGAAAGGATAATGTACTGGGAACTCCTCAGAAGAATCTGATTTGTGGTGAGGGGAGAGAGATATATGCTCATTTAGGAACGACATGAACATGCTGCGTAGGTAGCTGTTTATCAGTAAATATCTCCACTGAGATTAAGAAAAGCAGTAGCTTAATAAATTAAGTACTTCCTGGTATGGTTACTGTACTGGTAACTCCCCAAAACAATCTGGATTGTGGTGAGGGAACAGAAAAAAAAGCTCATTTAGGACCTGCACTTACGAAGGGGGTAGGCAGCTGTATATCAGGGGGTAAACCTTCTGATAATAAAAACACCTGGAGCTTGTTAAGGTAATTACACAGGGGAAAGGATAATGTACTGGGAACTCCTCAGAAGAATCTGATTTGTGGTGAGGGGAGAGAGATAAAAGCTCATTTAGGAACGACATGAACATGCTGCGTAGGTAGCTGTTTATCAGTAAATATCTCCACTGAGATAAAGAAAAGCAATAGCTCAATAAATTAAGTAATTACTGGTATGGTTACTGTACTGGTAACTCCCCAAAAAAATCTGGATTGTGGTGAGGGAACAGAGAAAAAAGCTCATTTAAGACCTGCACTTACGAAGGGGGTAGGCAGCTGTACATCAGGGAGTAAACCTTCTGAGAATAAAAACAGCTGGAGCTTGTTAAGGTAATTACACAGGGGAAAGGATAATGTACTGGGAACTCCTCAGAAGAATCTGATTTGTGGTGAGCGGAGAGAGATAAAAGCTCATTTCGGAACGACAGGAACATGCTGCGTAGGCAGCTTTTCATCAATAAATATCTCCACTGAGATTAAGAAAAGCAGTAGCTTAAGAAAATTAAGTACTTCCTGGTATGGTGACTGTACTGGTAACTCCCCAAAAGAATCTGGATTGTGGTGAGGGAACAGAGAAAAAAGCTCATTTAGGACCTGCACTTACGAAGGGGGTAGGCAGCTGTATATCAGGGAGTAATCTTTCTGAGAATAAAAACAGCTGGAGCATGTTAAGGTAATTACACAGGGGAAAGGATAATGTACTGGGAACTCCTCAGAAGAATCTGATTTTTGGTGAGGGGAGAGAGATAAAAGCTCATTTAGGAACGACATGAACGTGCTGCGTAGGTAGCTGTTTATCAGTAAATATCTCCACTGACATTAAGAAAAGCAGTAGCTTAATAAATTAATTACTTCCTGGTATGGTAACTGTACTAGTAACTCCCCAAAAGAATCTGGATTGTGGTTAGGGAACAGAGAAAAAAGCTCATTTAAGACATGCACTTACGAATTGGGTAGGCAGCTGCATATCAGGGAGTAAACCTTCTGAGAATAAAAACAGCTGGAGCTTGTTAAGGTAATTACACAGGGGAAAGGATAATGTACTGGGAACTTCTCAGAAGAATCTGATTTGTGGTGAGGGGAGAGAGATATATGCTCATTTAGGAACGACATGAACATGCTGCGTAGGTAGCTGTTTATCAGTAAATATCTCCACTGAGATTAAGAAAAGCAGTAGCTTAATAAATTAAGTACATCCTGGTATGGTTACTGTACTGGTAACTCTCCAAAAGAATCTGGATTGTGGTGAGGGAACAGAGAAAAAAGCTCATTTAGGACCTGCACTTACGAAGGGGGTAGGCAGCTGTATATCAGGGAGTAAACCTTCTGAGAATAAAAACAGCTGGAGCTTGTTAAGGTAATTACATAGGGGAAAGGATAATGTACTGGGAACTCCTCAGAAGAATCTGATTTGTGGTGAGGGGAGAGAGATAAAAGCTCATTTAGGAACGACATGAACATGCTGCGTAGGTATCTGTTTATCAGTAAATATCTCCACTGAGATTAAGAAAAGCAGTAGCTTAATAAATTAAGTACTTCCTGGTATGGTTACTGTACTGGTAACTCCCCAAAAGAATCTGGATTGTGGTGAGGGAACAGAGAAAAAAGCTCATTTAGGACCTGGACTTACGAAGGTGGTAGCCAGCTGTATATCAGGGAGTAAACCTTCTGAGAATAAAAACAGCTGGAGCTTGTTAAGGTAATTACACAGGGGAAAGGATAATATACTGGGAACTCCTCAGAAGAATCTGAATCGTGGTGAGGGGAGAGAGATAAAAGCTCATTTAGGAACGACATGAACATGCAGCGTAGGCAGCTTTTCATCAATAAATATCTCCACTGAGATTAAGAAAAGCAGTAGCTTAAGAAAATTAAGTAGTTCCTGGTATGGTGACTGTACTGGTAACTCCCCAAAAGAATCTGGATTGTGGTGAGGGAACAGAGAAAAAAGCTCATTTAGGACCTGCACTTACGAAGGGGGTAGGCAGCTGTATATCAGGGAGTAATCCTTCTGAGAATAAAAACAGCTGGAGCATGTTAAGGTAATTACACAGGGGAAAGGATAATGTACTGGGAACTCCTCAGAAGAATCTGATTTGTGGTGAGGGGAGAGAGATAAAAGCTCATTTAGGAACGACATGAACATGCTGCGTAGGTAGCTGTTTATCAGTAAATATCTCCACTGAAATTAAGAAAAGCAGTAGCTTAATAAATTAATTACTTCCTGGTATGGTTACTGTACTAGTAACTCCCCAAAAGAATCTGGATTGTGGTTAGGGAACAGAGAAAAAAGCTCATTTAGGACCTGCACTTACGAATTGGGTAGGCAGCTGCATATCAGGGAGTAAACATTCTGAGAATAAAAACAGCTGGAGCTTGTTAAGGTAATTACACAGGGGAAAGGATAATGTACTGGGAACTCCTCAGAAGAATCTGATTTGTGGTGAGGGGAGAGAGATAAATCTCATTTAGGAACGACATGAACATGCTGCGTAGGTAGCTGTTTATCAGTAAATATCTCCACTGAGATTAAGAAAAGCAATAGCTCAATAAATTAAGTAATTACTGGTATGGTTACTGTACTGGTAACTCCCCAAAAAAATCTGCATTGTGGTGAGGGAACAGAGAAAAAAGCTCATTTAAGACCTGCACTTACGAAAAGGGTAGGCAGCTGTACATCAGGGAGTAAACCTTCTGAGAATAAAAACAGCTGGAGCTTGTTAAGGTAATTACACAGGGGAAAGGATAATGTACTGGGAACTCCTCAGAAGAATCTGATTTGTGGTGAGCGGAGAGAGATAAAAGCTCATTTAGGAACCACATGAACATGCTGCATAGGTAGCTGTTTATCAGTAAATATCTCCACTGAGATTAAGAAAAGCAGTAGCTTAATAAATTAAGTACTTCCTGGTATGGTTACTGTACTGGTAACTCCCCAAAAGAATCTGGATTGTGGTGAGGGAACAGAGAAATAAGCTCATTTCGGAACTGCACTTACGAAGAGGGTAGGCAGCTGTATATCAGGGAGTAAACCTTCTGAGAATAAAAACAGCTGGAGCTTTTTAAGATAATTACACAGGGGAAAGGATAATGTACTGGGAACTCCTCAGAAGAATCTGATTTGTGGTGAGGGGAGAGAGATAAAAGCTCATTTAGGAACGACATTAACATGCTGGGTAGGTAGCTGTTTATCAGTAAATATCTCCACTGAGATTAAGAAAAGCAGTGGCTTAATAAATTAAGCACATCCTGGTATGGTTACTGTACTGGTAACTCCCCAAAAGAATCTGGATTGTGTTGAGGGAACAGAGAATAAAGGTCATTTAGGACCTGCACTTAAGAAGGGGGTAGGCAGATGTATATCAGGGAGTAAACCTTCTGAGAATAAAAACAGCTGGAGCTTGTTAAGGTAATTACACAGGGGAAAGGATAATGTACTGGGAACTCCTCAGAAGAATCTGATTTGTGGTGAGGGGAGAGAGATAAAAGCTCATTTAGGAACGACATGAACATACTGTGTAGGTAGCAGTTTATCAGTTAATATCTCCAGTGAGATTAAGAAAAGCAGTAGCTTAATAAATTAAGTACTTGCTGGTATGGTTACTGTACTGGTAACTCCCCAAAAGAATCTGGATTGTGGTGAGGGAACAGAGAAAATAGCTCATTTAGGACCTGCACTTGCGAAGGGGGTAGGCAGCTGTATATCATTGAGTAAACCTTCTGAGAATAGAAACAGCTGGAGCTTGTTAAGGTAATTACACAGGGGAAAGGATAATGTACTGGGAACTCCTCAGAAGAATCTGATTTGTGGTGAGGGGATAGAGATAAAAACTCATTTAGGAACGACATGAACATGCTGCGTAGGTAGCAGTTTATCAGTAAATATCTCCACTGAGATTAAGAAAAGCAGTAGCTTAATAAATTAAGTACTTCCTGGTATGGTTACTGTACTGGTAACTCCCCAAAAGAATCTGGATTGTGGTGAGGGAACAGAGAAAAAATCTCATTTAGGACCTGCACTTACGAAGGGGGTAGGCAGCTGTATATCAGGGAGTAAACCTTCTGAGAATAAAAAAAGCTGGAGCTTGTTAAGGTAATTACACAGGGGAAAGAATAATGTACTGGGAACTCCTCAGAAGAATCTGATTTGTGGTGAGGGGAGAGAGATAAAAGCTCATTTAGGAACGACATGAACATGCTGGGTAGGTAGCTGTTTATCAGTAAATATCTCCACTGAGATTGAGAAAAGCAGTAGCTTAATAAATTAAGTACTTCCTGGTATGGTTACTCTACTGGTAACTCCCCAAAAGAATCTGGATTGTGTTGAGGGAACAGAGAATAAAGCTCATTTAGGACCTGCACTTACGAAGGGGGTAGGCAGCTGTATATCAGGGAGTAAACCTTCTGAGAATAAAAACAGCTGGAGCTTGTTAAGGTAATTCCCCGGGGTAAAGGATAATGTACTGGGAACTCCTCAGAAGAATCTGATTTGTGGTGAGGGGAGAGAGATAAAAGCTCATTTAGGAACGACATGAACATGCTGCGTAGGTAGCTGTTTATCAATAAATATCTCCACTGAGATTAAGAAAAGCAGTAGCTTAATAAATTAAGTACTTCCTGGTATGGTTACTGTACTGGTTACTCCCCAAAAGAATCTGGATTGTGGTGAGGGAACAGAGAAAAAAGCTCATTTAGGACCTGCACTTACGAAGTGGGTAGGCAGCTGTATATCAGGGAGTAAACCTTCTGAGAATAAAAACAGCTGGAGCTTGTTAAGGTAATTACACAGGGGAAAGGATAATGTACTGGGAACTCCTCAGAAGAATCTGATTTGTGGTGAGGGGATAGAGATAAAAACTCATTTAGGAACGACATGAACATGCTGCGTAGGTAGCAGTTTATCAGTAAATATCTCCACTGAGATTAAGAAAAGCAGTAGCTTAATAAATTAAGTACTTCCTGGTATGGTTACTGTACTGGTAACTCCCCAAAAGAATCTGGATTGTGGTGAGGGAACAGAGAAAAAATCTCATTTAGGACCTGCACTTACGAAGGGGGTAGGCAGCTGTATATCAGGGAGTAAACCTTCTGAGAATAAAAAAAGCTGGAGCTTGTTAAGGTAATTACACAGGGGAAAGAATAATGTACTGGGAACTCCTCAGAAGAATCTGATTTGTGGTGAGGGGAGAGAGATAAAAGCTCATTTAGGAACGACATGAACATGCTGGGTAGGTAGCTGTTTATCAGTAAATATCTCCACTGAGATTGAGAAAAGCAGTAGCTTAATAAATTAAGTACTTCCTGGTATGGTTACTCTACTGGTAACTCCCCAAAAGAATCTGGATTGTGTTGAGGGAACAGAGAATAAAGCTCATTTAGGACCTGCACTTACGAAGGGGGTAGGCAGCTGTATATCAGGGAGTAAACCTTCTGAGAATAAAAACAGCTGGAGCTTGTTAAGGTAATTCCCCGGGGGAAAGGATAATGTACTGGGAACTCCTCAGAAGAATCTGATTTGTGGTGAGGGGAGAGAGATAAAAGCTCATTTAGGAACGACATGAACATGCTGCGTAGGTAGTTGTTTATCAGTAAATATCTCCACTGAGATTAAGACAAGCAGTAGCTTAATAAATTAAGTACTTCCTGGTATGGTTACTGTACTGTTAACTCCCCAAAAGAATCTGGATTGTGGTGAGGGAACAGAGAAAAAAGCTCATTTAGGACCTGCACTTACGAAGGGGGTAGGTAGCTGTATATCAGGGAGTAAACCTTCTGAGAATAAAAACAGCTGGAGCTTGTTAAGGTAATTACACAGCGGAAAGGATAATGTACTGGGAACTTCTCAGAAGCATCTGATTTGTGGTGAGTGGAGAGAGATAAAAGCTCATTTAGGAACGAAATGAACATGCTGCGTAGGTAGCTGTTTATCAGTAAATATCTCCACTGAGATTAAGAAAAGCAGTAGCTTAATAAATTAAGTACTTCCTGGTATGGTTATTGTACTGGTTACTCCTCAAAAGAATCTGGATTGTGGTGAGGGAACAGAGAAAAAAGCTCATTTAGGACCTGCACTTACGAAGGGGGTAGGCAGCTGTATATCAGGGAGTAAACATTCTGAGAATAAAAACAGCTGGAGCTTGTTAAGGTAATTACACAGGGGAAAGGATAATGTACTGGGAACTCCTCAGAAGAATCTGATTTGTGGTGAGGGGAGAGAGATAAAAGCTCATTTAGGAACGACATGAACATGCTGCGTAGGTAGCTGTTTATCAGTAAATATCTCCAGTGAGATTAAGAAAAGCAGTAGCTTAATAAATTAAGTACTTCCTGGTATGGTTACTCTACTGGTAACTCCCCAAAAGAATCTTGATTGTGGTGAGGGAACAGAGAAAAAAGCTCATTTAGGAACTGCACTTACGAAGGGGGTAGGCAGCTGTATATCAGGGAGTAAACCTTCTGAGAATAAAAACAGCTGGAGCTTGTTAAGGTAATTACACAGGGGAAAGGATAATTTACTGGGAACTCCTCAGAAGAATCTGATTTGTGGTGAGGGGAGAGAGATAAAAGCTCATTTAGGAACGACATGAACATGCTGGGTAGGTAGCTGTTTATCAGTAAATATCTCCACAGAGATTAAGAAAAGCAGTAGCTTAATAAATTAAGTACATCCTGGTATGGTTACTGTACTGGTAACTCCCCAAAAGAATTTGGATTGTGTTGAGGGAACACAGAATAAAGCTCATTTAGGACCTGCACTTACGAAGGGGGTAGCCAGCTGTATATCAGGGAGTAAACCTTCTGAGAATAAAAACAGCTGGAGCTTGTTAAGGTAATTACACAGGGGAAAGCATAATGTACTGGGAAATCCTCAGAAGAATCTGATTTGTGGTGAGGGGAGAGAGATAAAAGCTCATTTAGGAACGACATGAACATGCTGTGTAGGTAGCAGTTTATCAGTTAATATCTCCAGTGAGATTAAGAAAAGCAGTAGCTTAATAAATTAAGTACTTGCTGGTATGGTTACTGTACTGGTAACTCCCCAAAAGAATCTGGATTGTGGTGAGGGAACAGAGAAAATAGCTCATTTAGGACCTGCACTTGCGAAGGGGGTAGGCAGCTGTATATCATTGAGTAAACCTTCTGAGAATAGAAACAGCTGGAGCTTGTTAAGGTAATTACACAGGGGAAAGGATAATGTACTGGGAACTCCTCAGAAGAATCTGATTTGTGGTGAGGGGAGAGAGATAAAAACTCATTTAGGAACGACATGAACATGCTGGTTAGGTAGCAGTTTATCAGTAAATATCTCCACTGAGATTAAGAAACGCAGTAGCTTAATAAATTAAGTACTTCCTGGTATGGTTACTGTACTGGTAACTCCCCAAAAGAATCTGGATTGTGGTGAGGGAACAGAGAAAAAAGCTCATTTAGGACCTGCACTTACGAAGGGGGTAGGCAGCTGTATATCAGGGAGTAAACCTTCTGAGAATAAAAACAGCTGGAGCTTGTTAAGGTAATTACACAGGGGAAAGGATAATGTACTGGGAACTCCTCAGAAGAATCTGATTTGTGGTGAGGGGAGAGAGATAAAAGCTCATTTAGGAACGACATGAACATGCTGCGTAGGTAGCTGTTTATCAGTAAATATCTCCACTGAGATTAAGAAAAGCAGTAGCTTAATGAATGAAGTACTTCCTGGTATGGTTACTTTACTGTTAACTCCCCTAAAGAATCGGGATTGTGGTGAGGGAACAGAGAAAAAAGCTCATTTAGGACCTGCACGTACGAAGGGGGTAGGTAGCTGTATATCAGGGAGTAAACCTTCTGAGAATAACAACAGCTGGAGCTTGTTAAGGTAATTACACAGCGGAAAAGATAATGTACTGGGAACTTCTCAGAAGAATCTGATTTGTGGTGAGGGGAGAGAGATAAAATCTCATTTAGGAACGACATGAACATGCTGCGTAGGTAGCTGTTTATCAGTAAATATCTCCACTGAGATTAAGAAAAGCAGTAGCTTAATAAATTAAGTACTTCCTGGTATGGTTACTGTACCGGTTACTCCCCAAAAGAATCTGGATTGTGGTGAGGGAACAGAGAAAAAAGCTCATTTAGGAACTGCACTTACGAAGGGGGTAGGCAGCTGTATATCAGGGAGTAAACCTTCTGAGAATAAAAACAGCTGGAAACTGTTAAGGTAATTACACAGGGGAAAGGATAATGTACTGGGAACTCCTCAGAAGAATCTGATTTGTGGTGAGGGGAGAGAGATAAAAGCTCATTTAGGAACGACATGAACATGCTGCTTAGGTAGCTGTTTATCAGTAAATATCTCCACTGAGATTAAGAAAAGCAGTACCTTAATAAATTAAGTACTTCCTGGTATGGTTACTCTACTGGTAACTCCCCAAAAGAATCTTGATTGTGGTGAGGGAACAGAGAAAAAAGCTCATTTAGGACCTGCACTTACGAAGGGGGTAGGCAGCTGTATATCAGGGAGTAAACCTTCTGAGAATAAAAACAGCTGGAGCTTGTTAAGGTAATTACACAGGGGAAAGGATAATGTACTGGGAACTCCTCAGAAGAATCTGATTTGTGGTGAGGGGAGAGAGATAAAAGCTCATTTAGGAACGACATGAACATGCTGCGTAAGTAGCTGTTTATCAGTAAATATATCCACTGAGATTAAGAAAAGCAGTAGCTTAATAAATTAAGTACTTCCTGGTATGGTTCCTGTACTGGTACCTCCCCAAAAGAATCTGGATTGTGGTGAGGGAACAGAGAAAAAAGCTCATTTAGGACCTGCACTTACGAAGGGGGTAGGCAGTTGTATATCAGGGAGTAAAACTTCTGAGAATAAAAACAGCTGGAGCTTGTTAAGGTAATTACACAGGGGAAAGGATAATGTACTGGGAACTCCTCAGAAGAATCTGAATCGTGGTGAGGGGAGAGAGATAAAAGCTCATTTAGAACGACATGAACATGCTGCGTAGGTAGCTGTTTATTAGTAAATATCTCTACTGAGATTGAGAAAAGCAGTAGCTTAATAAATTAAGTACTTCCTGGTATGGTTACTGTACTGGTAACTCCCCAAAAGAATCTGGATTGTGGTGAGGGAACAGAGAAAAAAGCTCATTTAGGACCTGCACTTACGAAGGGGGTAGGCAGCTCTATATCAGGGAGTAAACTTTCTGAGAATAAAAACAGCTGGAGCTTGTTAAGGTAATTACACAGGGGAAGGGATAATGTACCGGGAACTCCTCAGAAGAATCTGTTTTGTGGTGAGGGGAGAGAGATAAAAGCTCATTTAGAAACGACATGAGGGGCTGGGGATATAGCCTAGTGGCAAGAGTGCCTGCCTCGGATACACGAGGCCCTAGGTTCGATTCCCCAGCACCACATATACATAAAACGGCCAGAAGCGGCGCTGTGGCTCAAGTGGCAGAGTGCTAGCCTTGAGCGGGAAGAAGCCAGGGACAGTGCTCAGGCCCTGAGTCCAAGGCCCAGGACTGGCCAAAAAAAAAAAAAAAAAAAAAAAAAGAAACGACATGAACATGCTGCGTAGGTAGCTGTTTATCAGTAAATATCTCCACTGAGATTAAGAAAAGCAGTAGCTTAATAAATTAAGTACTTCCTGGTATGGTTACTGTACTGGTAACTCCCCAAAAGAATCGGGATTGTGGTGAGGGAACAGAGAAAAAAGCTCATTTAGGACCTGCACTTACGAAGGGGCTAGGCAGCTGTATATCAGGGAGTAAACCTTCTGAGAATAAAAACAGCTGGAGCTTGTTAAGGTAATTACACAGAGGAAAGGATAATGTACTGGCAACTCCTCAGAAGAATCTGATTTGTGGTGAGGGGAGAGAGATAAAAGCTCATTTAGGAACGACAGGAACATGCTGCTTAGGTAGCTGTTTATCAGTAAATATCTCCACTGAGATTAAGAAAAGCCGTAGCTTAATAAATTAAGTATTTCTGGGTATGGTTACTGTACTGGTAACTCCCCAAAAGAATCTGGATTGTGGTGAGGGAACAGAGATAAAAGCTCATTTAGGACCTGCACTTACGAAGGGAGTAGGCAGCTGTATATTATTGAGTAAACCTTCTGAGAATAGAAACAGCTGGAGCTTCTTAAGGTAATTACACAGGGGAAAGGATAATGTACTGGGAACTCCTCAGAAGAATCTGATTTGTGGTGAGGGGAGAGAGATAAAAACTCATTTAGGAACGACATGAACATGCTGCGTAGGTAGCAGTTTATCAGTAAATATCTCCCCTGAGATTAAGAAAAGCAGTAGCTTAATAAATTAAGTACTTCCTGGTATGGTTACTGTACTGGTAACTCCCCAAAAGAATCTGGATTGTGGTGAGGGAACAGAGAAAAAAGCTCATTTAGGACCTGCACTTACGAAGGGGGTAGGCAGCTGTATATCAGGAATAAACCTTCTGAGAATAAAAACAGCTGGAGCTTGTTAAGGTAATTACACAGGGGAAAGGATAATGTACTGGGAACTCCTCAGAAGAATCTGATTTGTGGTGAGGGGAGAGTGATAAAAGCTCATTAAGAACGACATGAATATGCTGCGTAGGTAGCTGTTTATCGGTAAATATCTCCACTGACATTAAGAAAAGCAGTAGCTTAATAAATTAAGTACTTACTGGTATGGTTACTGTACTGGTAACTTCCCAAAAGAATCTGGATTGTGGTGAGATAACAGAGAAAAAAGCTCATTTAGGACGTGCACTTACCAAGGGGGTAAGCAGCTGTATATCAGGGAGTAAACCTTCTGAGAATAAAAACAGCTGGAGATTGTTAAGGTAATTACAAAGGGGAAAGGATAATGTACTGGGAACTCGTCAGAAGAATCTGATTTGTGGTGAGGGGCGAGAGATAAAAGCTCATTTAGGAACGACATGAACATGCTGCATAGGTAGCTGTTTATCAGTAAATATCTCCACTGAGATTAAGAAAAGCAGTAGCTTAATAAATTAAGTACTTCCTGGTATGGTTACTGTACTGGTAACTCCCCAAAAGAATCTGGATTGTGGTGAGGGAACAGAGAAAAAAGCTCATTTAGGACCTGCACTTACGAAGGGGTTAGGCAGCTCTATATCAGGGAGTAAACTTTCTGAGAAAAAGAACAGCTGGAGCTTGTTAAGGTAATTACACAGGGGAAAGGATAATGTACCGGGAATTCCTCAGAAGAATCTGTTTTGTGGTGAGGGGAGAGAGATAAAAGCTCATTTAGAAACGACATGAACATGCTGCGTAGGTAGCTGTTTATCAGTAAATATCTCCACTGAGATTAAGAAAAGCAGTAGCTTAATAAATTAAGTACTTCCTGGTATGGTTATTGTACTGGTTACTCCCCAAAAGAATCTGGATTGTTGGTGAGGGAACAGAGAAAAAAGCTCATTTAGGACCTGCACTTACGAAGGGGGTAGGCAGCTGTATATCAGGGAGTAAACATTCTGAGAATAAAAACAGCTGGAGCTTCTTAAGGTAATTACACAGGGGAAAGGATAATGTACTAGGAACTCCTCAGAAGAATCTGATTTGTGGTGAGGGGGAGAGAGATAAAAGCTCATTTAGGAACGACATGAACATGCTGCGTAGGTAGATGTTTATCAGTAAATATCTCCAGTGAGATTAAGAAAAGCAGTAGCTTAATAAATTAAGTACTTCCTGGTATGGTTACTCTACTGGTAACTCCCCAAAAGAATCTTGATTGTGGTGAGGGAACAGAGAAAAAAGCTCATTTAGGAACTGCACTTACGAAGGGGGTAGGCAGCTGTATATCAGGGAGTAAAACTTCTGAGAATAAAAACAGCTGGAGCTTGTTAAGGTAATTACACAGGGGGAAAGGATAATGTACTGGGAACTCCTCAGAAGAATCTGATTTGTGGTGAGGGGGAGAGAGATAAAAGCTCATTTAGGAACGACATGAACATGCTGGGTAGGTAGCTGTTTATCAGTAAATATCTCCACTGAGATTAAGAAAAGCAGTAGCTTAATAAATTAAGTACATCCTGGTATGGTTACTGTACTGGTAACTCCCCAAAAGAATCTGGATTGTGTTGAGGGAACAGAGAATAAAGCTCATTTAGGACCTGCACTTACGAAGGGGGTAGCCAGCTGTATATCAGGGAGTAAACCTTCTGAGATAAAAACAGCTGGAGCTTGTTAAGGTAATTACACAGGGGAAAAGCATAATGTACTGGGAAATCCTCAGAAGAATCTGATTTGTGGTGAGGGGAGAGAGATAAAAGCTCATTTAGGAACGACATGAACATGCTGTGTAGGTAGCAGTTTATCAGTTAATATCTCCAGTGAGATTAAGAAAAGCAGTAGCTTAATAAATTAAGTACTTGCTGGTATGGTTACTGTACTGGTAACTCCCCAAAAGAATCTGGATTGTGGTGAGGGGAACAGAGAAAATAGCTCATTTAAGACCTGCACTTACGAAGGGGGTAGGCAGCTGTATATCATTGAGTAAACCTTCTGAGAATAGAAACAGCTGGAGCTTGTTAAGGTAATTACACAGGGGAAAGGATAATGTACTGGGAACTCCTCAGAAGAATCTGATTTGTGGTGAGGGGAGAGAGATAAAAACTCATTTAGGAACGACATGAACATGCTGGTTAGGTAGCAGTTTATCAGTAAATATCTCCACTGAGATTAAGAAACGCAGTAGCTTAATAAATTAAGTACTTCCTGGTATGGTTACTGTACTGGTAACTCCCCAAAAGAATCTGGATTGTGGTGAGGGAACAGAGAAAAAAGCTCATTTAGGACCTGCACTTACGAAGGGGGTAGGTAGCTGTATATCAGGGAGTAAACCTTCTGAGAATAAAAACAGCTGGATCTTGTTAAGGTAATTACACAGGGGAAAGGATAATGTACTGGGAACTCCTCAGAAGAATCTGATTTGTGGTGAGGGGAGAGTGATAAAAGCTCATTAAGAACGACATGAATATGCTGCGTAGGTAGCTGTTTATCGGTAAATATCTCCACTGACATTAAGAAAAGCAGTAGCTTAATAAATTAAGTACTTACTGGTATGGTTACTGTACTGGTAACTTCCCAAAAGAATCTGGATTGTGGTGAGATAACAGAGAAAAAAGCTCATTTAAGACGTGCACTTACCAAGGGGGTAAGCAGCTGTATATCAGGGAGTAAACCTTCTGAGAATAAAAACAGCTGGAGATTGTTAAGGTAATTACAAAGGGGAAAGGATAATGTACTGGGAACTAGTCAGAAGAATCTGATTTGTGGTGAGGGGCGAGAGATAAAAGCTCATTTAGGAACGACATGAACATGCTGCATAGGTAGCTGTTTATCAGTAAATATCTCCACTGAGATAAAGAAAAGCAGTAGCTTAATAAATTAAGTACTTCCTGGTATGGTTACTGTACTGGTAACTCTCCAAAAGAATCTGGATTGTGGTGAAGGAACAGAGAAAAAAGCTCATTTAGGACCTGCACTTACGAAGGGGGTAGGCAGCTGTATATCAGGGAGTAAACCTTCTGAGAATAAAAACAGCTGGAGCTTGTTAAGGTAATTACACAGGGGAAAGGATAATGTACTGGGAACTCCTCAGAAGAATCTGATTTGTGGTGAGGGGAGAGAGATAAAAGCTCATTTAGGAACGACATGAACATGCTGCGTAGGTAGCTGTTTATCAGTAAATATCTCCACTGAGATTAAGAAAAGCAGTAGCTTAATAAATTAAGTACTTCCTGGTATGGTTCCTGTACTGGTACCTCCCCAAAAGAATCTGGATTGTGGTGAGGGGGGGGGGGAACAGAGAAAAAAGCTCATTTAGGACCTGCACTTACGAAGGGGGTAGGCAGTTGTATATCAGGGAGTAAAACTTCTGAGAATAAAAACAGCTGGACCTTGTTAAGGTAATTACACAGGGGAAAGGATAATGTACTGGGAACTCCTCAGAAGAATCTGAATCGTGGTGAGGGGAGAGAGATAAAAGCTCATTTAGGAACGACATGAACATGCAGCGTAGGTAGCTGTTTATCAGTAAATATCTCCACTGAGATAAGAAAAGCAGTAGCTTAATACATTAAGTACTTCCTGGTATGGTTACTGTACTGGTAACTCCCCAAAAGAATCTGGATTTTGGTGAGGGAACAGAGAAAAAAGCTCATTTAGGACCTGCACTTACGAAGGGGGTAGGCAGCTGTATATCAGGGAGTAAACCTTCTGAGAATAAAAACAGCTTGAGCTTGTTAAGGTAATTACACAGGGGAAAGGATAATGTACTGGGAACTCCTCAGAAGAATCTGATTTGTGGTGAGGGGAGAGAGATAAAAGCTCATTTCGGAACGACAGGAACATGCTGCGGTAGGCAGCTTTTCATCAATAAATATCTCCACTGAGATTAAGAAAAGAAGTAGCTTAAGAAAATTAAGTACTTCCTGGTATGGTGACTGTACTGGTAACTCCCCAAAAGAATCTGGATTGTGGTGAGGGAACAGAGAAAAAAGCTCATTTAGGACCTGCACTTACGAAGGGGGTAGGCAGTTGTATATCAGGGAGTAAAACTTCTGAGAATAAAAACAGCTGGACCTTGTTAAGGTAATTACACAGGGGAAAGGATAATGTACTGGGAACTCCTCAGAAGAATCTGAATCGTGGTGAGGGAGAGAGATAAAAGCTCATTTAGAACGACATGAACATGCAGCGTAGGTAGCTGTTTATCAGTAAATATCTCCACTGAGATTAAGAAAAGCAGTAGCTTAATACATTAAGTACTTCCTGGTATGGTTACTGTACTGGTAACTCCCCAAAAGAATCTGGATTGTGGTGAGGGAACAGAGAAAAAAAGCTCATTTAGGACCTGCACTTACGAAGGGGGTAGGCAGCTGTATATCAGGAGTAAACCTTCTGAGAATAAAAACAGCTTGAGATTGTTAAGGTAATTACACAGGGGAAAGGATAATGTACTGGGAACTCCTCAGAATAATCTGATTTGTGGTGAGGGGAGAGAGATAAAAGCTCATTTCGGAACGACAGGAACATGCTGCGTAGGCAGCTTTTCATCAATAAATATCTCCACTGAGATTAAGAAAAGCAGTAGCTTAAGAAAATTAAGTACTTCCTGGTATGGTGACTGTACTGGTAACTCCCCAAAAGAATCTGGATTGTGGTGAGGGAACAGAGAAAAAAGCTCATTTAGGACCTGCACTTACGAAGGGGGTAGGCAGCTGTATATCAGGGAGTAATCCTTCTGAGAATAAAAACACCTGGAGCTTGTTAAGGTAATTACACAGGGGAAAGGATAATGTACTGGGAACTCCTCAGAAGAATCTGATTTGTGGTGAGGGGAGAGAGATAAAAGCTCATTTAGGAACGACATGAACATGCTGCGTAGGTAGTTGTTTATCAGTAAATATCTCCACTGAGATTAAGACAAGCAGTAGCTTAATAAATTAAGTACTTCCTGGTATGGTTACTGTACTGTTAAACTCCCCAAAAGAATCTGGATTGTGGTGAGGGAACAGAGAAAAAAGCTCATTTAGGACCTGCACTTACGAAGGGGGGTAGGTAGCTGTATATCAGGGAGTAAACCTTCTGAGAATAAAAACAGCTGGAGCTTGTTAAGGTAATTACACAGCGGAAAGGATAATGTACTGGGAACTTCTCAGAAGCATCTGATTTGTGGTGAGTGGAGAGAGATAAAAGCTCATTTAGGAACGAAATGAACATGCTGCGTAGGTAGCTGTTTATCAGTAAATATCTCCACTGAGATTAAGAAAAGCAGTAGCTTAATAAATTAAGTACTTCCTGGTATGTTTATTGTACTGGTTACTCCCCAAAAGAATCTGGATTGTGGTGAGGGGAACAGAGAAAAAAGCTCATTTAGGACCTGCACTTACGAAGGGGGTAGGCAGCTGTATATCAGGGAGTAAACATTCTGAGAATAAAAACAGCTGGAGCTTGTTAAGGTAATTACACAGGGGAAAGGATAATGTACTGGGAACTCCTCAGAAGAATCTGATTTGTGGTGAGGGGGAGAGAGATAAAAGCTCATTTAGGAACGACATGAACATGCTGCGTAGGTAGCTGTTTATCAGTAAATATCTCCAGTGAGATTAAGAAAAGCAGTAGCTTAATAAATTAAGTACTTCCTGGTATGGTTACTCTACTGGTAACTCCCCAAAAGAATCTTGATTGTGGTGAGGGAACAGAGAAAAAAGCTCATTTAGGAACTGCACTTACGAAGGGGGTAGGCAGCTGTATATCAGGGAGTAAACCTTCTGAGAATAAAAACAGCTTGGAGCTTGTTAAGGTAATTACACAGGGGAAAGGATAATGTACTGGGAACTCCTCAGAAGAATCTGATTTGTGGTGAGGGGAGAGAGATAAAAGCTCATTTAGGAACGACATGAACATGCTGGGTAGGTAGCTGTTTATCAGTAAATATCTCCACTGAGATTAAGAAAAGCAGTAGCTTAATAAATTAAGTACATCCTGGTATGGTTACTGTACTGGTAACTCCCCAAAAGAATCTGGATTGTGTTGAGGGAACACAGAATAAAGCTCATTTAGGACCTGCACTTACGAAGGGGGTAGCCAGCTGTATATCATTGAGTAAACCTTCTGAGAATAGAAACAGCTGGAGCTTGTTAAGGTAATTACACAGGGGAAAGGATAATGTACTGGGAACTCCTCAGAAGAATCTGATTTGTGGTGAGGGGGAGAGAGATAAAAACTCATTTAGGAACGACATGAACATGCTGCGTAGGTAGCTGTTTATCAGTAAATATCTCCACTGAGATTAAGAAAAGCAGTAGCTTAATAAATTAAGTACTTCCTGGTATGGTTCCTGTACTGGTACCTCCCCAAAAGAATCTGGATTGTGGTGAGGGAACAGAGAAAAAAGCTCATTAGGACCTGCACTTACGAGGGGGTAGGCAGTTGTATATCAGGGAGTAAAACTTCTGAGAATAAAAACAGCTGGAGCTTGTTAAGGTAATTACACAGGGGAAAGGATAATGTACTGGGAACTCCTCAGAAGAATCTGAATCGTGGTGAGGGGAGAGAGATAAAAGCTCATTTAGAACGACATGAACATGCTGCGTAGGTAGCTGTTTATTAGTAAATATCTCTACTGAGATTAAGAAAAGCAGTAGCTTAATAAATTAAGTACTTCCTGGTATGGTTACTGTACTGGTAACTCCCCAAAAGAATCTGGATTGTGGTGAGGGGAACAGAGAAAAAAGCTCATTTAGGACCTGCACTTACGAAGGGGGTAGGGCAGCTCTATATCAGGGAGTAAACTTTCTGAGAATAAAAACAGCTGGAGCTTGTTAAGGTAATTACACAGGGGAAGGGATAATGTACCGGGAACTCCTCAGAAGAATCTGTTTTTGTGGTGAGGGGGAGAGAGATAAAAGCTCATTTAGAAACGACATGAGGGGCTGGGGATATAGCCTAGTGGGCAAGAGTGCCTGCCTCGGATACACGAGGCCCTAGGTTCGATTCCCCAGCACCACATATACATAAAACGGCCAGAAGCGGCGCTGTGGCTCAAGTGGCAGAGTGCTAGCCTTGAGCGGGAAGAAGCCAGGGACAGTGCTCAGGCCCTGAGTCCAAGGCCCAGGACTGGCCAAAAAAAAAAAAAAAAAAAAAAAAAAAGAAACGACATGAACATGCTGCGTAGGTAGCTGTTTATCAGTAAATATCTCCACTGAGATTAAGAAAAGCAGTAGCTTAATAAATTAAGTACTTCCTGGTATGGTTACTGTACTGGTAACTCCCCAAAAGAATCGGGATTGTGGTGAGGGAACAGAGAAAAAAGCTCATTTAGGACCTGCACTTACGAAGGGGCTAGGCAGCTGTATATCAGGGAGTAAACCTTCTGAGAATAAAAACAGCTGGAGCTTGTTAAGGTAATTACACAGAGGAAAGGATAATGTACTGGCAACTCCTCAGAAGAATCTGATTTGTGGTGAGGGGGAGAGAGATAAAAGCTCATTTAGGAACGACAGGAACATGCTGCTTAGGTAGCTGTTTATCAGTAAATATCTCCACTGAGATTAAGAAAAGCCGTAGCTTAATAAATTAAGTATTTCTGGGTATGGTTACTGTATTGGTAACTCCCCAAAAGAATCTGGATTGTGGTGAGGGAACAGAGATAAAAGCTCATTTAGGACCTTCACTTACGAAGGGAGTAGGCAGCTGTATATTATTGAGTAAAACTTCTGAGAATTGAAACAGCTGGAGCTTCTTAAGGTAATTACACAGGGGAAAGGATAATGTACTGGGAACTCCTCAGAAGAATCTGATTTGTGGTGAGGGGGAGAGAGATAAAAACTCATTTAGGAACGACATGAACATGCTGCGTAGGTAGCAGTTTTATCAGTAAATATCTCCCCTGAGATTAAGAAAAGCAGTAGCTTAATAAATTAAGTACTTCCTGGTATGGTTACTCTACTGGTAACTCCCCAAAAGAATCTGGATTGTGGTGAGGGAACAGAGAAAAAAGCTCATTTAGGACCTGCACTTACGAAGGGGGGTAGGCAGCTGTATATCAGGGAGTAAACCTTCTGAGAATAAAAACAGCTGGAGCTTGTTAAGGTAATTACACAGGGGAAAGGATAATGTACTGGGAACTCCTCAGAAGAATCTGATTTGTGGTGAGGGGAGAGTGATAAAAGCTCATTAAGAACGACATGAATATGCTGCGTAGGTAGCTGTTTATCGGTAAATATCTCCACTGACATTAAGAAAAGCAGTAGCTTAATAAATTAAGTACTTACTGGTATGGTTACTGTACTGGTAACTTCCCAAAAGAATCTGGATTGTGGTGAGATAACAGAGAAAAAAGCTCATTTAGGACGTGCACTTACCAAGGGGGTAAGCAGCTGTATATCAGGGGAGTAAACCTTCTGAGAATAAAAACAGCTGGAGATTGTTAAGGTAATTACAAAGGGGAAAGGATAATGTACTGGGAACTCGTGAGAAGAATCTGATTTGTGGTGAGGGGCGAGAGATAAAAGCTCATTTAGGAACGACATGAACATGCTGCATAGGTAGCTGTTTATCAGTAAATATCTCCACTGAGATTAAGAAAAGCAGTAGCTTAATAAATTAAGTACTTCCTGGTATGGTTACTGTACTGGTAACTCCCCAAAAGAATCTGGATTGTGGTGAGGGGAACAGAGAAAAAAGCTCATTTAGGGCCTGCACTTACGAAGGGGTTAGGCAGCTCTATATCAGGGAGTAAACTTTCTGAGAATAAAAACAGCTGGAGCTTGTTAAGGTAATTACACAGGGGAAAGGATAATGTACCGGGAATTCCTCAGAAGAATCTGTTTTGTGGTGAGGGGAGAGAGATAAAAGCTCATTTAGAAACGACATGAACATGCTGCGTTGGTAGCTGTTTATCAGTAAATATCTCCACTGAGATAAGAAAAGCAGTAGCTTAATAAATTAAGTACTTCCTGGTATGGTTATTGTACTGGTTACTCCCCAAAAGAATCTGGATTGTGGTGAGGGAACAGAGAAAAAAGCTCATTTAGGACCTGCACTTACGAAGGGGGTAGGCAGCTGTATATCAGGGAGTAAACATTCTGAGAATAAAAACAGCTGGAGCTTGTTAAGGTAATTACACAGGGGGAAAGGATAATGTACTAGGAACTCCTCAGAAGAATCTGATTTGTGGTGAGGGGAGGAGAGATAAAAGCTCATTTAGGAACGACATGAACATGCTGCTTAGGTAGCTGTTTATCAGTAAATATCTCCAGTGAGATTAAGAAAAGCAGTAGCTTAATAAATTAAGTACTTCCTGGTATGGTTACTCTACTGGTAACTCCCCAAAAGAATCTTGATTGTGGTGAGGGAACAGAGAAA
>NW_025956550.1:0-38267 GCF_023159225.1 Perognathus longimembris pacificus
AGAATTCTTTTGGGGAGTTACCAGTACAGTAACCATGCCAGGAAGTACTTAATTTATTAAGCTACTGCTTTTCTTAATCTCAGTGGGGATATTTACTGATATACAGCTACCAACGCAGCATGTTCATGTCGTTCCTAAATGAGCTTTTTTTTTTTTTGTTTTGTTTTGTTTTGTTTTGTTTTTTGCCAGTCCTGGGCCTTGGACTCAGGGCCTGAGCACTTTCCCTGACTTCTTCCCGCTCAAGGCAAGCACTCTGCCACTTGAGCCACAGCGCCGCTTCTGGCCGTTTTCTGTATATGTGGTGCTGGGGAATCGAACCTAGGGCCTCGTGTATCCGAGGCAGGCACTCTTGCCACTAGGCTATATCCCCAGCCCCTAAATGAGCTTTTATCTCTATCCCCTCACCACAAATCAGACTCTTCTGAGGAGTTCCCAGTACATTATCCTTTCCCCTGTGTAATTACCTTAACAAGCTCCAGCTGTTTTTTATTCTCAGAAGGTTTACTTCCTGATATACAGCTGCCTACCCCCTTCGTAAGTGCAGGTCCTAAATGAGCTTTTTTCTATGTTCCCTCACCACAATCCAGATTCTTTTGGGGAGTTACCAGTACAGTAACCATACCAGGAAGTCCTTAATTTATTAAGCTACTGCTTTTCTTAATCTCAGTGGAGATATTTAGTGATAAAAAACTACCTACGCAGCATGTTCATGTCGTTCCTAAATGAGCTTTTATCTCTCTCCCCTCACCACAAATCAGATTCTTCTGAGGAGTTCCCAGTACATTTTCCTTTCCCCTGTGTAATTTCCTTAACAAGCTCCAGCTGTTTTTATTCTCAGAAGGTTTACTCCCTGATATACAGCTGCCTACCCCCTTCGTAAGTGCAGGTCTTAAATGAGCTTTTTTCTCTGTTCCCTCACCACAGTCCAGATTCTTTTGGGAGTTACCAGTACAGTAACCATACCAGGAAGTACTTAATTTATTAAGCTACTGCTTTTCTTAATCTCAGTGGAGATATTTACTGATAAACAGCTACCTACGCAGCATGTTCATGTCGTTCCTAAATGAGCATTTATCTCTCTCCCCTCACCCAACATCAGATTCTTCTGAGGAGTTCCCAGTACATTATCCTTTCCCCTGTGTAATTACTTAACAAGCTCCAGCTGTTTTTTATTCTCAGAAGGTATACTCGCTGATATACAGCTGCCTAGCCCATTCGTAAGTGCAGGTCCT
The DNA here is from genome assembly GCF_023159225.1 of Perognathus longimembris pacificus. Classification (NCBI taxonomy): domain Eukaryota; kingdom Metazoa; phylum Chordata; class Mammalia; order Rodentia; family Heteromyidae; genus Perognathus; species Perognathus longimembris. The sequence continues at coordinate 1,233 of NW_025956550.1, forward strand.
AAATGAGCTTTTTTCTCTGTTCCCTCACCACAATCCAGATTCTTTTGGGAGTTACCAGTACAGTAACCATACCAGGAAGTACTTAATTTATTAAGCTACTGCTTTTCTTAATCTCAGTGGAGATATTTACTGATAAACAGCTACCTACGAAGCATGTTCATGTCGTTCATAAATGAGCTTTTATCTCTCTCCCCTCACCACAAATCAGATTCTTCTGATTAGTTCCCAGTACATTATCCTTTCCCCTGTGTAATTACCTTAACAAGCTCCAGCTGTTTTTATTCTCAGAAGGTTTACTCCCTGATATACAGCTGCCTACCCCCTTTGTAAGTGCAGGTCCTAAATGAGCTTTTTTCTCTGTTCCCTCACCACAATCCAGATTCTTTTGGGGAGTTACCAGTACATTATCCTTTCCCCTGTGTAATTACCTTAACAAGCTCCAGCTGTTTTTATTCTCAGAAGGTATACTCGCTGATATACAGCTGCCTAGCCCATTCGTAAGTGCAGGTCCTAAATGAGCTTTTTTCTCTGTTCCCTCACCACAATCCAGATTCTTTTGGGGAGTTACCAGTACAGTAACCATACCAGGAAGTACTTAATTTATTAAGCTACTGCTTTTCTTAATCTCAGTGGAGATATTTACTGATAAACAGCTACCTACGAAGCATGTTCATGTCGTTCATAAATGAGCTTTTATCTCTCTCCCCTCACCACAAATCAGATTCTTCTGATTAGTTCCCAGTACATTATCCTTTCCCCTGTGTAATTACCTTAACAAGCTCCAGCTGTTTTATTCTCAGAAGGTTTACTCCCTGATATACAGCTGCCTACCCCCTTTGTAAGTGCAGGTCCTAAATGAGCATTTTTCTCTGTTCCCTCACCACAATCCAGATTCTTTTGGGAGTTACCAGTACAGTAACCATACAGGAAGTACTTAATTTATTAAGCTACTGCTTTTCTTAATCTCAGTGGAGATATTTACTGATAAACATCTACGTACGCAGCATGTTCATGTCGTTCCTAAATGAGCTTTTATCTCTCTCCCCTCACCACAAATCAGACTCTTCTGAGGGAGTTCCCAGTACATTATCCTTTCCCCTGTGTAATTACCTTAACAAGCTCCAGTTGTTTTTAATCTCAGAAGGTTTACTCCCTGATATACAGCTGCCTAACCCCTTCGTAAGTGCAGGTCCTACATGAGCTTTTTTTCTCTGTTCCCTCACCACAATACAGATTCTTTTGGGGATGGTACCAGTACAGTAACCATACCAGGAAGCAATTAATTTATTAAGCTACTGCTTTTCTTAATCTCAGTGGAGATATTTAGTGATAAACAGCTACCTACGCAGCATGTTCATGACGTTCCTAAATGAACTTTTATCTCTCTCCCCTCACCACAAATCAGATTCTTCTGAGGAGTTCCCAGTACATTATCCTTTCCCTTGTGTAATTACCTTAACAAGCTCCACCTGTTTTTATTCTCAGAAGGTTTACTCCCGGATATACAGCTGCCTACCCCCTTCTTAAGTGCAGGTCCTAAATGAGCTTTTTTCTCTGTTCCCTCACCACAATCCAGATTCTTTTGGGGAGTTACCAGTACAGTAACAATACAAGGAGTACTTAATTTATTAAGCTACTGCTTTTCTTAATCTCAGTGGAGATATTTACTGATAAAAAGCTACCTACGCAGCATGTTCATGTCGTTCCTAAATGAGCTTTTATCTCTCTCCCTCACTACAAATCAGATTCTTCTGAGGAGATCCCAGTACATTATCCTTTCCCCTGAGTAATTTCCTTAACAAGCTCCAGCTGTTTTTATTTTCAGAAGGTTTACACCCTGATACAGAGCTGCCTACCCCCTTCGTAAGTGCAGGTCATAAATGAGATTTTTTCTCTGTTCCCTCACCACAATTCAGATTCTTTTGGGGAGTTACCAGCACAGTAACCATACCAGGAAGTACTTAATTTATTAAGCTACTTCTTCTCTTAATCTCAGTGGAGATATTTACTGATAAACAGCTACCTACGCAGCATGTTCATGTCGTTCCTAAATGAGCTTTTATCTCTCTCCCCTCACCACAAATCAGATTCTTCTATGGAGTTCCCAGTACATTATCCTTCCCCTGTGTAATTACTTTAACAAGCTCCAGCTGTTTTTATTCTCAGAAGCGATACTCCTTGATATACTGCTGCCTACCCCCTTCGTAAGTGCAGGTCCTAAAAGAGCTTTTTTCTCTGTTCCCTCACCACAATCCAGATTCTTTTGGGGAGTTACCAGTACAGTAACCATACCAGGAAGTACTTAATTTATTAAGCTACTTCTTCTCTTAATCTCAGTGGAGATATTTATTGATAAACAGCTACCTACGCAGCCTGTTCATGTCGTTCCTAAATGAGCTTTTATCTCACTCCCCTCATCACAAATCAGATTCCTCGGAGGAGTTCCCAGTACATTATCCTTTCCCCTGTGTAATTACCTTAACAAGCTCCAGCTGTTTTGATTCTCAGAAAGTTTACTCCCTGATATACAGCTGCCTACCCCCTTCGAAAGTGCAGGTCCTAAATGAGCTTTTTTCTCTGTTCCCTCACCACAATCCAGATTTTTTGGGGGAGTTACCAGTACAGTAACCATACCAGGAAGTACTTAATTTATTAAGCTACTGCTTTTCTTAATCTCAGTGGAGATATTTACTGATAAACAGCTACCTACGCAGCATGTTCATGTCGTTGTTAAATGAGCTTTTATCTCTCTGCCCTCACTACAAATCAGATTCTTCTGAGGAGTTCCCAGTACACTATCCTTTTCCCTGTGTAATTACCTTAACAAGCTCCAGGTGTTTTTATTCTCAGAAGGTTTACTCCCTGATATACAGCTGCCTACCCCCTTCGTAAGTGCAGGTGTTAATGAGCTTTTTCTCTGTTCCCTCACCACAATCCAGATTCTTTTGGGGAGTTACCAGTACAGTAACCATACCAGGAAGTACTTAATTTATTAAGCTACTGCTTTTCTTAATCTCAGTGGAGATATTTACTGATAAACAGCTTCCTACGCAGCATGTTCATGTCGTTCCTAAATGAGCTTTTATCTCTCTCCCCTCACCACAAATCAGATTCTTCTGAGGAGTTCCCAGTACATTATCCTTTCCCCTGTCTAATTACTTTAACAAACTCCAGCTGTTGTTATTCTCAGAAGCGATACTCCTTGATATACAGCTGCCTACCCCCTTCGTAAGTGCAGGTCCTAAATGAGCTTTTTTTCTCTGTTCCCTCACCACAATCCAGATTTTTTGGGGGAGTTACCAGTACAGTAACCATACCAGGAAGTACTTAATTTATTAAGCTACTGCTTTTCTTAATCTCAGTGGAGATATTTACTGATAAACAGCTACCTACGCAGCATGTTCATGTCGTTGTTAAATGAGCTTTTATCTCTCTGCCCACACTACAAATCAGATTCTTCTGAGGAGTTCCCAGTACATTATCCTTTCCCCCGTGTAATTACCTTAACAAGCTCCAGCTGTTTTTTATTCTCAGAAGGTTTACTCCCTGATATACAGCTTCCTACCCCCTTCGTAAGTGCAGGTCCTAAATGAGCTTTTTTCTCTGTTCCCTCACCACAATCCAGATTCTTTTGGGGAGTTACCAGTACAGTAACCATACCAGGAATTACTTAATTTATTAAGCTACTGCATTTCTTTTTTTTTTTGTTTGTTTGTTTTTTGGCCAGTCCTGGGCCTTGGACTCAGGGCCTGAGCACTGTCCCTGGCTTCTTCCCGCTCAAGGCTAGCATTTCGCCACTTGAGCCACAGCGCCGCTTCTGGCCGTTTTCTGTATATGTGGTGCTGGGGAATCGAACCTAGGGCCTCGTGTATCCGAGGCAGGCACTCTTGCCACTAGGCTATATCCCCAGCCCCTAAATGAGCTTTTATCTCTATCCCCTCACCACAAATCAGACTCTTCTGAGGAGTTCCCAGTACATTATCCTTTCCCCTGTGTAATTACCTTAACAAGCTCCAGCTGTTTTTATTCTCAGAAGGTTTACTTCCTGATATACAGCTGCCTACCCCCTTCGTAAGTGCAGGTCCTAAATGAGCTTTTTTCTATGTTCCCCTCACCACAATCCAGATTCTTTTGGGGAGTTACCAGTACAGTAACCATACCAGGAAGTCCTTAATTTATTAAGCTACTGCTTTTCTTAATCTCAGTGGAGATATTTAGTGATAAAAAACTACCTACGCAGCATGTTCATGTCGTTCCTAAATGAGCTTTTATCTCTCTCCCCTCACCACAAATCAGATTCTTCTGAGGAGTTCCCAGTACATTTTCCTTTCCCCTGTGTAATTTCCTTAACAAGCTCCAGCTGTTTTTATTCTCAGAAGGTTTACTCCCTGATATACAGCTGCCTACCCCCTTCGTAAGTGCAGGTCTTAAATGAGCTTTTTTCTCTGTTCCCTCACCACAGTCCAGATTCTTTTGGGGAGTTACCAGTACAGTAACCATACCAGGAAGTACTTAATTTATTAAGCTACTGCTTTTCTTAATCTCAGTGGAGATATTTACTGATAAACAGCTACCTACGCAGCATGTTCATGTCGTTCCTAAATGAGCATTTATCTCTCTCCCCTCACCACACATCAGATTCTTCTGAGGAGTTCCCAGTACATTATCCTTTCCCCTGTGTAATTACCTTAACAAGCTCCAGCTGTTTTTATTCTCAGAAGGTATACTCGCTGATATACAGCTGCCTAGCCCATTCGTAAGTGCAGGTCCTAAATGAGCTTTTTTCTCTGTTCCCTCACCACAATCCAGATTCTTTTGGGGAGTTACCAGTACAGTAACCATACCAGGAAGTACTTAATTTATTAAGCTACTGCTTTTCTTAATCTCAGTGGAGATATTTACTGATAAACAGCTACCTACGAAGCATGTTCATGTCGTTCATAAATGAGCTTTTATCTCTCTCCCCTCACCACAAATCAGATTCTTCTGATTAGTTCCCAGTACATTATCCTTTCCCCTGTGTAATTACCTTAACAAGCTCCAGCTGTTTTTATTCTCAGAAGGTTTACTCCCTGATATACAGCTGCCTACCCCCTTTGTAAGTGCAGGTCCCTAAATGAGCTTTTTTCTCTGTTCCCTCACCACAATCCAGATTCTTTTGGGGAGTTACCAGTACATTATCCTTTCCCCTGTGTAATTACCTTAACAAGCTCCAGCTGTTTTTATTCTCAGAAGGTATACTCGCTGATATACAGCTGCCTAGCCCATTCGTAAGTGCAGGTCCTAAATGAGCTTTTTTCTCTGTTCCCTCACCACAATCCAGATTCTTTTGGGGAGTTACCAGTACAGTAACCATACCAGGAAGTACTTAATTTATTAAGCTACTGCTTTTCTTAATCTCAGTGGAGATATTTACTGATAAACAGCTACCTACGAAGCATGTTCATGTCGTTCATAAATGAGCTTTTATCTCTCTCCCCTCACCACAAATCAGATTCTTCTGATTAGTTCCCAGTACATTATCCTTTCCCTGTGTAATTACCTTAACAAGCTCCAGCTGTTTTTATTCTCAGAAGGTTTACTCCCTGATATACAGCTGCCTACCCCCTTTGTAAGTGCAGGTCCTAAATGAGCATTTTTCTCTGTTCCCTCACCACAATCCAGATTCTTTTGGGGAGTTACCAGTACAGTAACCATACCAGGAAGTACTTAATTTATTAAGCTACTGCTTTTCTTAATCTCAGTGGAGATATTTACTGATAAACATCTACGTACGCAGCATGTTCATGTCGTTCCTAAATGAGCTTTTATCTCTCTCCCCTCACCACAAATCAGACTCTTCTGAGGAGTTCCCAGTACATTATCCTTTCCCCTGTGTAATTACCTTAACAAGCTCCAGTTGTTTTTTAATCTCAGAAGGTTTACTCCCTGATATACAGCTGCCTAACCCCTTCGTAAGTGCAGGTCCTACATGAGCTTTTTTCTCTGTTCCCTCACCACAATACAGATTCTTTTGGGGAGGGTACCAGTACAGTAACCATACCAGGAAGCAATTAATTTATTAAGCTACTGCTTTTCTTAATCTCAGTGGAGATATTTAGTGATAAACAGCTACCTACGCAGCATGTTCATGACGTTCCTAAATGAACTTTTATCTCTCTCCCCTCACCAAAAATAAGATTCTTCTGAGGAGTTCCCAGTACATTTTCCTTTCCCCTGTGTAATTACCTTAACAAGCTCCAGTTGTTTTTAATCTCAGAAGGTTTACTCCCTGATATACAGCTGCCTACCCCCTTCGTAAGTGCAGGTCCTAAATCAGCTTTTTTCTCTGTTCCCTCACCACAATCCAGATTCTTTTGGGGAGTTTACCAGTACAGTAACCATACCAGGAAGTACTTAATTTATTAAGCTACTGCTTTTCTTAATCTCAGTGGAGATATTTACTGATAAACAGCTACCTACGCAGCAGGTTCATGTCGTTCCTAACTGAGCTTTTATCTCTCTCCCCTCACCACAAATCAGATTCTTCTGAGGAGTTCCCAGTACATTATCCTTTCCCTTGTGTAATTACCTTAACAAGCTCCAACTGTTTTTATTCTCAGAAGGTTTACTCCCGGATATACAGCTGCCTACCCCCTTCTTAAGTGCAGGTCCTAAATGAGCTTTTTTCTCTGTTCCCTCACCACAATCCAGATTCTTTTGGGGAGTTACCAGTACAGTAACAATACAAGGAGTACTTAATTTATTAAGCTACTGCTTTTCTTAATCTCAGTGGAGATATTTACTGATAAACAGCTACCTACGCAGCATGTTCATGTCGTTCCTAAATGAGCTTTTATCTCTCTCCCCTCACTACAAATCAGATTCTTCTGAGGAGATCCCAGTACATTATCCTTTCCCCTGAGTAATTTCCTTAACAAGCTCCAGCTGTTTTTATTTTCAGAAGGTTTACACCCTGATACAGAGCTGCCTACCCCCTTCGTAAGTGCAGGTCATAAATGAGATTTTTTCTCTGTTCCCTCACCACAATTCAGATTCTTTTGGGGGAGTTACCAGCACAGTAACCATACCAGGAAGTACTTAATTTATTAAGCTACTTCTTCTCTTAATCTCAGTGGAGATATTTACTGATAAACAGCTACCTACGCAGCATGTTCATGTCGTTCCTAAATGAGCTTTTATCTCTCTCCCCTCACCACAAATCAGATTCTTCTATGGAGTTCCCAGTACATTATCCTTTCCCCTGTGTAATTACTTTAACAAGCTCCAGCTGTTTTTATTCTCAGAAGCGATACTCCTTGATATACTGCTGCCTACCCCCTTCGTAAGTGCAGGTCCTAAAAGAGCTTTTTTCTCTGTTCCCTCACCACAATCCAGATTCTTTTGGGGAGTTACCAGTACAGTAACCATACCAGGAAGTACTTAATTTATTAAGCTACTTCTTCTCTTAATCTCAGTGGAGATATTTATTGATAAACAGCTACCTACGCAGCCTGTTCATGTCGTTCCTAAATGAGCTTTTATCTCACTCCCCTCATCACAAATCAGATTCCTCGGAGGAGTTCCCAGTACATTATCCTTTCCCCTGTGTAATTACCTTAACAAGCTCCAGCTGTTTTGATTCTCAGAAAGTTTACTCCCTGATATACAGCTGCCTACCCCCTTCGAAAGTGCAGGTCCTAAATGAGCTTTTTTCTCTGTTCCCTCACCACAATCCAGATTTTTTGGGGGAGTTACCAGTACAGTAACCATACCAGGAAGTACTTAATTTATTAAGCTACTGCTTTTCTTAATCTCAGTGGAGATATTTACTGATAAACAGCTACCTACGCAGCATGTTCATGTCGTTGTTAAATGAGCTTTTATCTCTCTGCCCTCACTACAAATCAGATTCTTCTGAGGAGTTCCCAGTACACTATCCTTTTCCCTGTGTAATTACCTTAACAAGCTCCAGGTGTTTTTATTCTCAGAAGGTTTACTCCCTGATATACAGCTGCCTACCCCCCTTCGTAAGTGCAGGTCTTAATGAGCTTTTTCTCTGTTCCCTCACCACAATCCAGATTCTTTTGGGGAGTTACCAGTACAGTAACCATACCAGGAAGTACTTAATTTATTAAGCTACTGCTTTTCTTAATCTCAGTGGAGATATTTACTGATAAACAGCTTCCTACGCAGCATGTTCATGTCGTTCCTAAATGAGCTTTTATCTCTCTCCCCTCACCACAAATCAGATTCTTCTGAGGAGTTCCCAGTACATTATCCTTTCCCCTGTGTAATTACTTTAACAAACTCCAGCTGTTTTTATTCTCAGAAGCGATACTCCTTGATATACAGCTGCCTACCCCCTTCGTAAGTGCAGGTCCTAAATGAGCTTTTTTCTCTGTTCCCTCACCACAATCCAGATTTTTTGGGGGAGTTACCAGTACAGTAACCATACCAGGAAGTACTTAATTTATTAAGCTACTGCTTTTCTTAATCTCAGTGGAGATATTTACTGATAAACAGCTACCTACGCAGCATGTTCATGTCGTTGTTAAATGAGCTTTTATCTCTCTGCCCACACTACAAATCAGATTCTTCTGAGGAGTTCCCAGTACATTATCCTTTCCCCCGTGTAATTACCTTAACAAGCTCCAGCTGTTTTTATTCTCAGAAGGTTTACTCCCTGATATACAGCTTCCTACCCCCTTCGTAAGTGCAGGTCCTAAATGAGCTTTTTTCTCTGTTCCCTCACCACAATCCAGATTCTTTTGGGGAGTTACCAGTACAGTAACCATACCAGGAATTACTTAATTTATTAAGCTACTGCATTTCTTTTTTTTTTTTTTTGTTTGTTTTTTGGCCAGTCCTGGGCCTTGGACTCAGGGCCTGAGCACTGTCCCTGGCTTCTTCCCGCTCAAGGCTAGCACTTCGCCACTTGAGCCACAGCGCCGCTTCTGGCAGTTTTCTGTATATGTGGTGCTGGGGAATCGAACCTAGGGCCTCGGGTATCCGAGGCAGGCACTCTTGCCACTAGGCTATATCCCCAGCCCTGCATTTCTTAATCTCAGTGGACATATTTACTGATAAACAGCTACCTACGCAGCATGTTCATGTCGTTCCTAAATGAGCTTTTATCTCTCTCCCCTCACCACAAATCAGATTCTTCTGAGGAGTTCCCAGTACATTATCCTTTCCCCTGTGTAATTACCTTAACAAGCTCCAGCTGTTTTTATTCTCAGAAGGTTTACTCCCTGATATACAGCTGCCTACCCCCTTCGTAAGTGCAGTTCTTAAATGAGCTTTTTTCTCGGTTCCCTCACCACAATCCAGATTCTTTGGGGAGTTACCAGTACAGTAACCTTACCAGGAAGTACTTAATTTATTAAGCTACTGCTTTTCTTAATCTCAGTGGAGATATTTACTGATAAACAGCTACCTACGCAGCATGTTCATGTCGTTCCTAAATGAGCTTTTATCTCTCTCCCCTCACCACAAATCAGATTCTTCTGAGGAGTTCCCAGTACATTATCCTTTTCCTTGTGTAATTACCTTAACAAGCTCCAGCTGTTTTTATTCTCAGAAGGTTTACTCCGTGATATACAGCTGCCTACCCCCTTCGTAAGTGCAGGTCCTAAATGAGCTTTTTTCTCTGTTCCCTCACCACAATCCAGATTCTTTTGGGGAGTTACCAGTACAGTAACCATACCAGGAAGTACTTAATTTATTAAGCTACTGCTTTTCTTAATCTCAGTGTAGATATTTACTGATAAACAGCTACCTAAGCAGCATGTTCATGTCGTTCCTAAATGAGCTTTTATCTCTCTCCCTTCACCACAAATCAGATTCTTCTGAGGTGTTCCCAGTACATTATCCTTTCCCCTGTGTAATTACCTAAACAAGCTCCAGCTGTTTTTATTCTCAGAAGGTTTACTCCCTGATATACAGCTGCCTACCCCCTTCTTAAGTGCTGGTTCCAAATGAGCTATTTTCTCTGTTCCCTCACCACAATCCAGATTCTTTTGGGGAGTTACCAGTACAGTAACCATACCAGGAAGTACTTAATTTATTAAGCTACTGCTTTTCTTAATCTCAGTGGAGATATTTACTGATAAACAGCTACGTACGCAGCATGTTCATGTCGTTCCTAAATGAGCTTTTATCTCTCTCCCCTCACCACAAATCAATTTCTTCTGAGGAGTTCCCAGTACATTATCCTTTCCCCTGTGTAATTACCTTAACAAGCTCCAGCTGTTTTTATTCTCAGAAGGTTTACTCCCTGATACACAGCTGCCTACCCCCTTCGTAAGAGCAGGTCCTAAATGAGCTTTTTTCTCTGTTCCCTCACCACAATCCAGATTCTTTTGGGGAGTTACCAGAAGAGAAACCATACCAGGAAGTACTTAATTTATTAAGCTACTGCTTTTCTTAATCTCAGTGGAGATATTTACTGATAAACAGCTTCCTACGCAGCAAGTTCATGTCGTTCATAAATGACTTTTATCTCTCTCCCCTCACCACAAATCAGATTCTTCTGAGGAGTTCCCAGTACATTATCCTTTCCCCTGTGTAATTACTTTAACAAGCTCCAGCTGTTTTTATTCTCAGAAGCGATACTCCCTGATATACAGCTGCCTACCCCCTTCGTAAGTGCAGTCTCTAAATGAGCTTTTTTTCTCTGTTCCCTCACCACAATCCAGATTCTTTTGGGGAGGGTACCAGTACAGTAACCATACCAGGAAGTACTTAATTTATTAAGCTACTGCTTTTCTTAATCTCAGTGGAGATATTTACTGATAAACAGCTACCTACGCAGCATGTTCATGTCGTTCCTAAATGAGCTTTTATCTCACTCACCTCATCACAAATCAGATTCCTCGGAGGAGTTCCCAGTACATTATCCTTTCCCCTGTGTAATTACCTTAACAAGCTCCAGCTGTTTTCATTCTCAGAAGGTTTACTCCCTGATATACAGCTGCCTACCCACTTCGTAAGTGCAGGTCCTAAATGAGCTTTTTTCTCTGTTCCCTCACCACAAACCAGATTCTATTGGGGAGTTACTAGTACAGTAACCAAACCAGGAAGTACTTAATTTATTAAGCTACTGCATTTCTTAATCTCAGTGGAGATATTTACTGATAAACAGCTACCTACGCAGCATGTTCATGTCGTTCCTAAATGAGCTTTTATCTCTCTCCCCTCACCACAAATCAGATTCTTCTGAGGAGTTCCCAGTACATTATCCTATCCCGTGTGTAATTACATTAACAAGCTCCAGCTGTTTTTATTCTCAGAAGGTTTAATCCCTGATATACAGCTGCCTACCCCCTTCGTAAGTGCAGGTCCTAAATGTGCTTTTTTCTCTGTTCCCTCACCACAATCCAGATTATTTTGGGGAGTTACCAGAACAGTAACCATATCAGGAAGTATTTAATTTATTAAGCTACTGCTTTTCTTAATCTCATTGGAGATATTTACTGATAAACAGCTACCTACGCAGCATGTTCATGTCGTTCCTAACTGAGCTTTTATCTCTCTCCCCTCACCACAAATCAGATTCTTCTGAGGAGTTCCCAGTACATTATCCTTTCCCCTGTGTAATTACCTTAACAAGCTCCACCTGTTTTTATTCTCAGAAGGTTTACTCCCGGATATACAGCTGCCTACCCCCTTCTTAAGTGCAGGTCCTAAATGAGCTTTTTTCTCTGTTCCCTCACCACAATCCAGATTCTTTTGGGGAGTTACCAGTACAGTAACAATACAAGGAGTACTTAATTTATTAAGCTACTGCTTTTCTTAATCTCAGTGGAGATATTTACTGATAAACAGCTACCTACGCAGCATGTTCATGTCGTTCCTAAATGAGCTTTTATCTCTCTCCCCTCACCACAAATCAGATTCTTCTGAGGAGATCCCAGAACATTATCCTTTCCCCTGTGTAATTTCCTTAACAAGCTCCAGCTGTTTTTAATTTCAGAATGTTTACACCCTGATATAGAGCTGCCTACCCCCTTCGTAAGTGCAGGTCATAAATGAGATTTTTTCTCTGTTCCCTCACCACAATTCAGATTCTTTTGGGGAGTTACCAGCACAGTAACCATACCAGGAAGTACTTAATTTATTAAGCTACTTCTTCTCTTAATCTCAGTGGAGATATTTACTGATAAACAGCTACCTACGCAGCATGTTCATGTCGTTCCTAAATGAGCTTTTATCTCTCTCCCCTCACCACAAATCAGATTCTTCTATGGAGTTCCCAGTACATTATCCTTTCCCCTGTGTAATTACTTTAACAAGCTCCAGCTGTTTTTATTCTCAGAAGCGATACTCCTTGATATACTGCTGCCTACCCCCTTCGTAAGTGCAGGTCCTAAAAGAGCTTTTTTCTCTGTTCCCTCACCACAATCCAGATTCTTTTGGGGAGTTACCAGTACAGTAACCATACCAGGAAGTACTTAATTTATTAAGCTACTTCTTCTCTTAATCTCAGTGGAGATATTTATTGATAAACAGCTACCTACGCAGCCTGTTCATGTCGTTCCTAAATGAGCTTTTATCTCACTCCCCTCATCACAAATCAGATTCCTCGGAGGAGTTCCCAGTACATTATCCTTTCCCCTGTGTAATTACCTTAACAAGCTCCAGCTGTTTTGATTCTCAGAAAGTTTACTCCCTGATATACAGCTGCCTACCCCCTTCGAAAGTGCAGGTCCTAAATGAGCTTTTTTCTCTGTTCCCTCACCACAATCCAGATTTTTTGGGGGAGTTACCAGTACAGTAACCATACCAGGAAGTACTTAATTTATTAAGCTACTGCTTTTCTTTTTTTTTTTTTTTTTTTTTTTTTTTTTTTGGGCCAGTCCTGGACCTTGGACTCAGGGCCTGAGCACTGTCCCTGGCTTCTTCCCGCTCAAGGCTAGCACTCTGCCACATGAGCCACAGCGCCGCTTCTGGCCGTTTTCTGTATATGTGGTGCTGGGGAATCGAACCTAGGGCCTCGTGTATCCGAGGCAGGCACTCTTGCCACTAGGCTATATCCCCAGCCCTAAGCTACTGCTTTTCTTAATCTCAGTGGAGATATTTACTGATAAACAGCTACCTACGCAGCATGTTCATGTCGTTGTTAAATGAGCTTTTATCTCTCTGCCCTCACTACAAATCAGATTCTTCTGAGGAGTTCCCAGTACACTATCCTTTTCCCTGTGTAATTACCTTAACAAGCTCCAGGTGTTTTTATTCTCAGAAGGTTTACTCCCTGATATACAGCTGCCTACCCCCTTCGTAAGTGCAGGTCTTAATGAGCTTTTTCTCTGTTCCCTCACCACAATCCAGATTCTTTTAGGGAGTTACCAGTACAGTAACCATACCAGGAAGTACTTAATTTATTAAGCTACTGCTTTTCTTAATCTCAGTGGAGATATTTACTGATAAACAGCTTCCTACGCAGCATGTTCATGTCGTTCCTAAATGAGCTTTTATCTCTCTCCCCTCACCACAAATCAGATTCTTCTGAGGAGTTCCCAGTACATTATCCTTTCCCCTGTGTAATTACTTTAACAAACTCCAGCTGTTTTTATTCTCAGAAGCGATACTCCTTGATATACAGCTGCCTACCCCTTTCGTAAGTGCAGGTCCTAAATGAGCTTTTTTCTCTGTTCCCTCACCACAATCCACATTTTTTGGGGGAGTTACCAGTACAGTAACCATACCAGGAAGTACTTAATTTATTAAGCTACTGCTTTTCTTAATCTCAGTGGAGATATTTACTAATAAACAGCTACCTACGCAGCATGTTCATGTCGTTGTTAAATGAGCTTTTATCTCTCTGCCCACACTACAAATCAGATTCTTCTGAGGAGTTCCCAGTACATTATCCTTTCCCCCGTGTAATTACCTTAACAAGCTCCAGCTGTTTTTATTCTCAGAAGGTTTACTCCCTGATATACAGCTTCCTACCCCTTCGTAAGTGCAGGTAATAAATGAGCTTTTTTCTCTGTTCCCTCACCACAATCCAGATTCTTTTGGGGAGTTACCAGTACAGTAACCATACCAGGAATTACTTAATTTATTAAGCTACTGCATTTCTTTTTTTTTTTTTTTTTGTTTGTTTGTTTTTTGGCCAGTCCTGGGCCTTGGACTCAGGGCCTGAGCACTGTCCCTGGCTTCTTCCCGCTCAAGGCTAGCACTTCGCCACTTGAGCCACAGCGCCGCTTCTGGCCGTTTTCTGTATATGTGGTGCTGGGGAATCGAACCTAGGGCCTCGGGTATCCGAGGCAGGCACTCTTGCCACTAGGCTATATCCCCAGCCCTGCATTTCTTAATCTCAGTGGACATATTTACTGATATACAGCTACCTACGCAGCATGTTCATGTCGTTCCTAAATGAGCTTTTATCTCTCTCCCCTCACCACAAATCAGATTCTTCTGAGGAGTTCCCAGTACATTATCCTTTCCCCTGTGTAATTACCTTAACAAGCTCCAGCTGTTTTTATTCTCAGAAGGTTTACTCCCTGATATACAGCTGCCTACCCCCTTCGTAAGTGCAGGTCTTAAATGAGCTTTTTTCTCTGTTCCCTCACCACAATCCAGATTCTTTGGGGAGTTACCAGTACAGTAACCTTACCAGGAAGTACTTAATTTATTAAGCTACTGCTTTTCTTAATCTCAGTGGAGATATTTACTGATAAACAGCTACCTACGCAGCATGTTCATGTCGTTCCTAAATGAGCTTTTATCTCTCTCCCCTCACCACAAATCAGATTCTTCTGAGGAGTTCCCAGTACATTATCCTTTTCCTTGTGTAATTACCTTAACAAGCTCCAGCTGTTTTTATTCTCAGAAGGTTTACTCCGTGATATACAGCTGCCTACCCCCTTCGAAAGTGCAGGTCCTAAATGAGCTTTTTTCTCTGTTCCCTCACCACAATCCAGATTCTTTTGGGGAGTTACCAGTACAGTAACCATACCAGGAAGTACTTAATTTATTAAGCTACTGCTTTTCTTAATCTCAGTGTAGATATTTACTGATAAACAGCTACCTAAGCAGCATGTTCATGTCGTTCCTAAATGAGCTTTTATCTCTCTCCCTTCACCACAAATCAGATTCTTCTGAGGTGTTCCCAGTACATTATCCTTTCCCCTGTGTAATTACCTAAACAAGCTCCAGCTGTTTTTATTCTCAGAAGGTTTACTCCCTGATATACAGCTGCCTACCCCCTTCTTAAGTGCTGGTTCCAAATGAGCTATTTTCTCTGTTCCCTCACCACAATCCAGATTCTTTTGGGGAGTTACCAGTACAGTAACCATACCAGGAAGTACTTAATTTATTAAGCTACTGCTTTTCTTAATCTCAGTGGAGATATTTACTGATAAACAGCTACGTACGCAGCATGTTCATGTCGTTCCTAAATGAGCTTTTATCTCTCTCCCCTCACCACAAATCAATTTCTTCTGAGGAGTTCCCAGTACATTATCCTTTCCCCTGTGTAATTACCTTAACAAGCTCCAGCTGTTTTTATTCTCAGAAGGTTTACTCCCTGATACACAGCTGCCTACCCCCTTCGTAAGAGCAGGTCCTAAATGAGCTTTTTTCTCTGTTCCCTCACCACAATCCAGATTCTTTTGGGGAGTTACCAGAAGAGAAACCATACCAGGAAGTACTTAATTTATTAAGCTACTGCTTTTCTTAATCTCAGTGGAGATATTTACTGATAAACAGCTTCCTACGCAGCAAGTTCATGTCGTTCATAAATGACTTTTATCTCTCTCCCCTCACCACAAATCAGATTCTTCTGAGGAGTTCCCAGTACATTATCCTTTCCCCTGTGTAATTACTTTAACAAGCTCCAGCTGTTTTTATTCTCAGAAGCGATACTCCCTGATATACAGCTGCCTACCCCCTTCGTAAGTGCAGTCTCTAAATGAGCTTTTTTTCTCTGTTCCCTCACCACAATCCAGATTCTTTGGGGGAGGTACCAGTACAGTAACCATACCAGGAAGTACTTAATTTATTAAGCTACTGCTTTTCTTAATCTCAGTGGAGATATTTACTGATAAACAGCTACCTACGCAGCATGTTCATGTCGTTCCTAAATGAGCTTTTATCTCACTCACCTCATCACAAATCAGATTCCTCGGAGGAGTTCCCAGTACATTATCCTTTCCCCTGTGTAATTACCTTAACAAGCTCCAGCTGTTTTCATTCTCAGAAGGTTTACTCCCTGATATACAGCTGCCTACCCCCTTCGTAAGTGCAGGTCCTAAATGAGCTTTTTTCTCTGTTCCCTCACCACAATCCAGATTCTTTTGGGGAGTTACCAGTGCAGTAACCGTACTAGGAAGTACTTAATTTATTAAGCTACTGCTTTTCTTAATCTCATTGGTGATATTTACTGATAAACAGCTACCTACGCTGCATGTTCATGTCGTTCCTAAATGAGCTTTTATCTCTCTCCCCTCACCACAAATCAGATTCTTCTGAGGAGTTCCCAGTACATTATCCTTTCCCCTGTGTAATTACCTTAACAAGCTCCACCTGTTTTTATTCTCAGAAGGTTTACTCCCTGATATACAGCTGCCTACCCACTTCGTAAGTGCAGGTCCTAAATGAGTTTTTTTCTCTGTTCCCTCACCACAAACCAGATTCTATTGGGGAGTTACTAGTACAGTAACCATACCAGGAAGTACTTAATTTATTAAGCTACTGCATTTCTTAATCTCAGTGGAGATATTTACTGATAAACAGCTACCTACGCAGCATGTTCATGTCGTTCCTAAATGAGCTTTTATCTCTCTCCCCTCACCACAAATCAGATTCTTCTGAGGAGTTCCCAGTACATTATCCTATCCCGTGTGTAATTACATTAACAAGCTCCAGCTGTTTTTATTCTCAGAAGGTTTAATCCCTGATATACAGCTGCCTACCCCCTTCGTAAGTGCAGGTCCTAAATGTGCTTTTTTCTCTGTTCCCTCACCACAATCCAGATTATTTTGGGGAGTTACCAGAACAGTAACCATACCAGGAAGTATTTAATTTATTAAGCTACTGCTTTTCTTAATCTCATTGGAGATATTTACTGATAAACAGCTACCTACGCAGCATGTTCATGTCGTTCCTAAATGAGCTTTTATCTCTCTCCCCTCACCACAAATCAGATTCTTCTGAGGAGTTCCCAGTACATTATCCTTTCCCCTGTGTACTTACCTTAACAAGCTCCAGCTGTTTTTATTCTCAGAAGGTTTACTCCCTGATATACAGCTGCCTACCCCCTTCGTGAGTGCAGGTCCTAAATGAGCTTTTTTCTCTGTTCCCTCACCACAATCCGGATTCTTTCGGGAGTTACCAGTACAGTATCCATTCCTGGAAGTACTTAATTTATTAAGCTACTGCTTTTCTTAATCTCAGTGGAGATATTTACTGATAAACAGCTACCTACGCAGCATGTTCATGTCGTTCCTAAATGAGCTTTTATCTCTCTCCCCTCACCACAAATCAGATTCTTCTGAGGAGTTCCCAGTACATTATCCTTTCCCCTGTGTAATTTCCTTAACAAGCTCCAGCTGTATTTATTCTCAGAAGGTTTACTCCCTGATATACAGCTGCCTACCCCCTTCGTAAGTGCAGGTCCTAAATGAGCTTTTTTCTCTGTTCCCTCACCACAATCCAGATTCTTTTGGGGAGTTATCAGTACAGTTACCATACCAGGAAGTACTTAATTTATTAAGCTACTTCTTTTCTTAATCTCAGTGGTGATATTTACTGATAAACAGCTACCTACGCAGCATGTTCATGTCGTTCCTAAATGAGCTTTTATCTCTCTCCCCTCACCACAAATCAGATTCTTCTGAGGAGGTCCCAGTACATTATCCTTTCCCCTGTGTAATTACCTTAACAAGCTCCAGCTGTTTTTATTCTCAGAAGATTTACTCCCTGATATATAGCTGCCTACCCCCTTCGTAAGTGCAGGTACTAAATGAGCTCTTTTCTCTGTTCCCTCACCACAATCCAGATTCTTTTGGGGAGTTACCAGTACAGTAACCATACCAGGAAGTACTTAATTTATTAAGCTACTGCTTTTCTTAATCTCAGTGGAGATATTTACTGATAAACAGCTACCTACGCAGCATGTTCATGTCGTTCCTAAATGACCTTTTATCTTTCTCCCCTCACCACAAATCAGATTCTTCTGAGGAGTTCCCAGTACATTATCCTTTCCCCTGTGTAATTACCTTAACAAGCTCCAGCTGTTTTTATTCTCAGAAGGTTTACTCCCTGATATACAGCTGCCTACCCCGATCGTGAGTGCAGGTCCTAAATGAGATTTTTCTCTGTTCCCTCACCACAATCCGGATTCTTTCGGGAGTTACCAGTACAGTATCCATTCCGGGAAGTACTTAATTTATTAAGCTACTGCTTTTCTTAATCTCAGTGGAGATATTTACTGATAAACAGCTAACTACGCAGCATGTTCATGTCGTTCCTAAATGAGCTTTTATCTCTCTTCCCTCACCACAAATCAGATTCTTCTGAGGAGTTCCCAGTACATTATCCTTTCCCCTGTGTAATTTCCTTAACAAGCTCCAGCTGTTTTTATTCTCAGAAGGTTTACTCCCTGATATACAGCTGCCTACCCCCTTCGTAAGTGCAGGTCCTAAATGAGCTTTTTTCTCTGTTCCCTCACCACAATCCAGATTCTTTTGGGGAGTTACCAGTACAGTAACCATACCAGGAAGTACTTAATTTATTAAGCTACTGCTTTTCTTAATCTCAGTGGTGATATTTACTGATAAGCAGCTACCTACGCAGCATGTTCATGTCGTTCCTAAATGAGCTTTTATCTCTCTCCCCTCACCACAAATCAGATTCTTCTGAGGAGTTCCCAGTACATTATCCTTTCCCCTGTGTAATTACCTTAACAAGCTCCAGCTGTTTTTATTCTTAGAAGGTTTACTCTCTGATATACAGCTGCCTACCCCGTTCGTAAGTGCAGGTCCTAAATGAGATTTTTCTCTGTTCCCTCACCACAATCCGGATTCTTTCGGGAGTTACCAGTACAGTATCCATTCCGGGAAGTACTTAATTTATTAAGCTACTGCTTTTCTTAATCTCAGTGGAGATATTTACTGATAAACAGCTACCTACGCAGCAAGTCCATGTCGTTCCTAAATGAGCTTTTATCTCTCTCCCCTCACCACAAATCAGATTCTTCTGAGGAGTTCCCAGTACATTATCCTTTCCCCTGTGTAATTACCTTAACAAGCTCCAGCTGTTTTTATTCTCAGAAGGTTTACTCCCTGATATACAGCTGCCTACCCCCTTCGTAAGTGCAGGTACTAAATGAGCCCTTTTCTCTGTTCCCTCACCAAAATCCAGATTCTTTTGGGGAGTTACCAGTACAGTAACCATACCAGGAAGTACTTAATTTATTAAGCTACTGCTTTTCTTAATCTCAGTGGAGATATTTACTGATAAACAGCTACCTACGCAGCATGTTCATGTCGTTCCTAAATGAGCTTTTATCTCTCTCCCCTCACCACAAATCAGATTCTTCTGAGGAGTTCCCGGTACATTATCCTTTCACCTGTGTAATTACCTTAACAAGCTCCAGCTGTTTTTATTCTCAGAAGGTTTACTCCCTGATATACAGCTGCCTACCCCCTTCGTGAGTGCAGGTCCTAAATGAGCTTTATTCTCTGTTCCCTCACCAAAACCCAGATTCTTTTGGGGAGTTACCAGTACAGTAACCATACCAGGAAGTACTTAATTTATTAAGCTACTGCTTTTCTTAATCTCAGTTTAGATATTCACTGATAAACAGCTACCTACGCAGCATGTTCATGTCGTTCCTAAATGAGCTTTTATCTCTCTCCCCTCACCACAAATCAGATTCTTCTGAGGAGTTCCCAGTACATTATCCTTTCCCCTGTGTAATTACCTTAACAAGCTCCAGCTGTTTTTATTCTCAGAAGGTTTACTCCCTGATATACAGCTGCCTACCCCCTTCGTAAGTGCAGGTCCTAAATGAGCTTTTTTCTCTGTTCCCTCACCACAATCCAGATTTTTTTGGGGAGTTAGCAGTACAGTAACCATACCAGGAAGTACTTAATTTATTAAGCTGCTGCTTTTCTTAATCTCAGTGGAGATATTTACTGATAAACAGCTACCTACGCAGCATGTTCATGTCGTTCTTAAATGAGCTTTTATCTCTCTGCCCTCACCACAAATCAGATTTTCTGAGGAGTTTCCAGTACATTATCCTTTCCCCCGTGTAATTACCTTAACAAGCTCCAGCTGTTTTTATTCTCAGAAGGTTTACTCCCTGATATACAACTGCCTTCCCCCTTCGTAAGTGCAGGTCCTAAATGAGCTTTTTTCTCTGTTCCCTCACCACAATCCAGATTCTTTTGGGGAGTTACCAGTACAGTAACCATACCAGGAAGTACTTAATTTATTAAGCTACTGCTTTTCTTAATCTCAGTGGAGATATTTACTGATAAACAGCTACCTACGCAGCATGTTCATGTCGTTCCTAAATGAGGTTTTATCTCTCTCCCCTCACCCCAAATGAGATTCTTCTGAGGAGTTCCCAGTACATTATCCTTTCCCCTGTGTAATTACCTTAACAAGCTCCAGCTGTTTTTATTCTCAGAAGGTTTACTCCCAGTTATACAACTGCCTACCCCCTTCGTAAGTGCAGGTCCTAAATGAGCTTTTTTCTCTGTTCCCTCACCACAATCCAGATTCTTTTGGGGAGTTACTAGTGCAGTAACCGTACTAGGAAGTACTTAATTTATTAAGCTACTGCTTTTCTTAATCTCATTGGTGATATTTACTGATAAACAGCTACCTACGCTGCATGTTCATGTCGTTCCTAAATGAGCTTTTATCTCTCTCCCCTCACCACAAATCAGATTCTTCTGAGGAGTTCCCAGTACAATATCCTTTCCCCTGTGTAATTACCTTAACAAGCTCCAGCTGTTTTTATTCTCAGAAGGTTTACTCCCTGATACACAGCTGCCTACCCCCTTCGTAAGAGCAGGTCCTAAATGAGCTTTTTTCTCTGTTCCCTCACCACAATCCAGATTCTTTTGGGGAGTTACCAGAAGAGAAACCATACCAGGAAGTACTTAATTTATTAAGCTACTGCTTTTCTTAATCTCAGTGGAGATATTTACTGATAAACAGCTTCCTACGCAGCAAGTTCATGTCGTTCATAAATGACTTTTATCTCTCTCCCCTCACCACAAATCAGATTCTTCTGAGGAGTTCCCAGTACATTATCCTTTCCCCTGTGTAATTACTTTAACCAGCTCCAGCTGTTTTTATTCTCAGAAGCGATACTCCCTGATATACAGCTGCCTACCCCCTTCGTAAGTGCAGTCTCTAAATGAGCTTTTTTTCTCTGTTCCCTCACCACAATCCAGATTCTTTTGGGGAGGTACCAGTACAGTAACCATACCAGGAAGTACTTAATTTATTAAGCTACTGCTTTTCTTAATCTCAGTGGAGATATTTACTGATAAACAGCTACCTACGCAGCATGTTCATGTCGTTCCTAAATGAGCTTTTATCTCACTCACCTCATCACAAATCAGATTCCTCGGAGGAGTTCCCAGTACATTATCCTTTCCCCTGTGTAATTACCTTAACAAGCTCCAGCTGTTTTCATTCTCAGAAGGTTTACTCCCTGATATACAGCTGCCTACCCCCTTCGTAAGTGCAGGTCCTAAATGAGCTTTTTTCTCTGTTCCCTCACCACAATCCAGATTCTTTTGGGGAGTTACCAGTGCAGTAACCGTAGTAGGAAGTACTTAATTTATTAAGCTACTGCTTTTCTTAATCTCATTGGTGATATTTACTGATAAACAGCTACCTACGCTGCATGTTCATGTCGTTCCTAAATGAGCTTTTATCTCTCTCCCCTCACCACAAATCAGATTCTTCTGAGGAGTTCCCAGTATATTATCCTTTCCCCTGTGTAATTTCCTTAACAAGCTCCAGCTGTTTTTATTCTCAGAAGGTTTACTCCCTGATATACAGCTGCCTACCCCGATCGTAAGTGCAGGTCCTAAATGAGATTTTTCTCTATTCCCTCACCACAATCCGGATTCTTTCGGGAGTTACCAGTACAGTATCCATTCCGGGAAGTACTTAATTTATTAAGCTACTGCTTTTCTTAATCTCAGTGGAGATATTTACTGATAAACAGCTAACTACGCAGCATGTTCATGTCGTTCCTAAATGAGCTTTTATCTCTCTCCCCTCACCACAAATCAGATTCTTCTGAGGAGTTCCCAGTACATTATCCTTTCCCCTGTGTAATTACCTTAACAAGCTCCAGCTGTTTTTATTCTCAGAAGGTTTACTCCCTGATATACAGCTGCCTACCCCCTTCGTAAGTGCAGGTACTAAATGAGCCCTTTTCTCTGTTCCCTCACCAAAATCCAGATTCTTTTGGGGAGTTACCAGTACAGTAACCATACCAGGAAGTACTTAATTTATTAAGCTACTGCTTTTCTTAATCTCAGTGGAGATATTTACTGATAAACAGCTACCTACGCAGCATGTTCATGTCGTTCCTAAATGAGCTTTTATCTCTCTCCCCTCACCACAAATCAGATTCTTCTGAGGAGTTCCCGGTACATTATCCTTTCACCTGTGTAATTACCTTAACAAGCTCCAGCTGTTTTTATTCTCAGAAGGTTTACTCCCTGATATACAGCTGCCTACCCCCTTCGTGAGTGCAGGTCCTAAATGAGCTTTATTCTCTGTTCCCTCACCAAAACCCAGATTCTTTTGGGGAGTTACCAGTACAGTAACCATACCAGGAAGTACTTAATTTATTAAGCTACTGCTTTTCTTAATCTCAGTTTAGATATTCACTGATAAACAGCTACCTACGCAGCATGTTCATGTCGTTCCTAAATGAGCTTTTATCTCTCTCCCCTCACCACAAATCAGATTCTTCTGAGGAGTTCCCAGTACATTATCCTTTCCCCTTTGTAATTACCTTAACAAGCTCCAGCTGTTTTTATTCTCAGAAGGTTTACTCCCTGATATACAGCTGCCTACCCCCTTCGTAAGTGCAGGTCCTAAATGAGCTTTTTTCCCTTTTCCCTCACCACAATCCAGATTTTTTTGGGGAGTTAGCAGTACAGTAACCATACCAGGAAGTACTTAATTTATTAAGCTGCTGCTTTTCTAAATCTCAGTGGAGATATTTACTGATAAACAGCTACCTACGCAGCATGTTCATGTCGTTCTTAAATGAGCTTTTATCTCTCTGCCCTCACCACAAATCAGATTTTCTGAGGAGTTTCCAGTACATTATCCTTTCCCCCGTGTAATTACCTTAACAAGCTCCAGCTGTTTTTATTCTCAGAAGGTTTACTCCCTGATATACAACTGCCTTCCCCCTTCGTAAGTGCAGGTCCTAAATGAGCTTTTTTCTCTGTTCCCTCACCACAATCCAGATTCTTTTGGGGAGTTACCAGTACAGTAACCATACCAGGAAGTACTTAATTTATTAAGCTACTGCTTTTCTTAATCTCAGTGGAGATATTTACTGATAAACAGCTACCTACGCAGCATGTTCATGTCGTTCCTAAATGAGGTTTTATCTCTCTCCCCTCACCCCAAATGAGATTCTTCTGAGGAGTTCCCAGTACATTATCCTTTCCCCTGTGTAATTACCTTAACAAGCTCCAGCTGTTTTTATTCTCAGAAGGTTTACTCCCAGTTATACAACTGCCTACCCCCTTCGTAAGTGCAGGTCCTAAATGAGCTTTTTTCTCTGTTCCCTCACCACAATCCAGATTCTTTTGGGGAGTTACCAGTGCAGTAACCGTACTAGGAAGTACTTAATTTATTAAGCTACTGCTTTTCTTAATCTCATTGGTGATATTTACTGATAAACAGCTACCTACGCTGCATGTTCATGTCGTTCCTAAATGAGCTTTTATCTCTCTCCCCTCACCACAAATCAGATTCTTCTGAGGAGTTCCCAGTACATTATCCTTTCCCCTGTGTAATTACCTTAACAAGCTCCACCTGTTCTTATTCTCAGAAGGTTTACTCCCTGATATACAGCTGCCTACCCCCTTCGTACGTGCAGGTCCTAAATGAGCTTTTTTCTCTGTTCCCTCACCACAAACCAGATTCTTTTGGGGAGTTACCAGTACAGTAACCATACCAGGAAGTACTTAATTTATTAAGCTACTGCATTTCTTAATATCAGTGGAGATATTTACTGATAAACAGCTACCTACGCAGCATGTTCATGTCGTTCCTAAATGAGCTTTTATCTCTCTCCCCTCACCACAAATCAGATTCTTCTGAGGAGTTCCCAGTACATTATCCTATCCCGTGTGTAATTACATTAACAAGCTCCAGCTGTTTTTATTCTCAGAAGGTTTAATCCCTGATATACAGCTGCCTACCCCATTCGTAGGTGCAGGTCCTAAATGTGCTTTTTTCTCTGTTCCCTCACCACAATCCAGATTATTTTGGGGAGTTACCAGTACAGTAACCATACCAGGAAGTACTTAATTTATTAAGCTACTGCTTTTCTTAATATCAGTGGAGATATTTACTGATAAACAGCTACCTACGCAGCATGTTCATGTCGTTCCTAAATGATCTTTTATCTCTCTCCCGTCACCACAAATCAGATTCTTCTGAGGAGTTGCCAGTACATTAACCTTTCCCCTGTGTAATTACCTTAACAAGCTCCAGCTGTTTTTATTCTCAGAAGGTTTATTCCCTGATATACAGCTGCATACCCCTTTCGTAAGTCAGGTCCTAAATGAGCATTTTTCTCTGTTCCCTCACCACAATCCAGATTCTTTTGGGGAGTTACCAGTAAAGTAACCATACCAGGAAGTACTTCATTTACTAAGCTACTGCTTTTCTTAATCTCAGTGGAGATATTTACTGATAAACAGCTACATACGCAGCATGTTCATGTCGTTCCTAAATGAGCTTTTATCTCTCTCCCCTCACCACAAATCAGATTCTTCTGAGCAGTTCCCAGTACATTATCCTTTCCCCTGTGTAATTACCTTAACAAGCTACAGCTGTTTTTATTCTCAGAAGGGATACTCCCTGATATACAGCTGCTTACCCCCTTCGTAAGTGCAGGTCCTAAATGAGCTTTTTTCTCTGTTCCCTCACCACAATCCAGATTCTTTTGGGGAGTTATCAGTACAGTAACCATACCAGGAAGTACTTAATTTATTAAGCTACTGCTTTTCTTAATCTCAGTGGAGATATTTACTGATAAACAGCTACGTACGCAGCATGTTCATGTCGTTCATAAATGAGCTTTTATCTCTCTCCCCTCACCACAAATCAGATTCTTCTGAGGAGTTCCCAGTACATTATCCTTTCCCCTGTGTAATTACCTTAACAAGCTCCAGCTGTTTTTATTCTCCGAAGGTTTACTCCCTGATATACAGCTGCCTACCCCCTTCGTAAGTGCAGGTCCTAAATGAGCTTTATTCTCTGTTCACTCACCACAACCCAGATTCTTTTGGGGAGTTACCAGTACAGTAACCATACCAGGAAGTACTTAATTTATTAAGCTACTGCTTTTCTTAATCTCAGTGGAGATATTTACTGATAAACCGCTACCTACGCAGCATGTTCATGTCGTTCCTAAATGAGCTTTTATCTCTCTCCCCTCTCCACAAATCAGATTCTTCTGAGGATTTCCCAGTACATTATCCTTTCCCCTGTGTAATTACCTTAACAAGCTCCAGCTGTTTTTATTCTCAGAAGGTTTACTCCCTGATATACAGCTGCCTACCCCCTTCGTAAGTGCAGGTCCTAAATGAGCTTTTTTCTCTGTTCCCTCACCACAATCCAGATTCTTTTGGGGAGTTACCAGTACAGTAACCATACCAGGAAGTACTTCACTTATGAAGCTACTGCTTTTCTTAATCTTAGTGGAGATATTTACTGATCAACATTTACCTACGCAGCATGTTCATGTCGTTCCTAAATGAGCTTTTATCTCTCTCCCTTCACCACAAATCAGATTCTTCTGAGGAGTTCCCAGTACATTATCCTTTCCCCTGTGTAATTACCTTAACAAGCTCCAGCTATTTTTATTCTCAGAAGGTTTGCTCCCTGATATACAGCTGCCTACCCCCTTCGTAAGTGCAGGTCCTAAATGAGCTTTTTTCTCTGTTCCCTCCCCACAATCCAGATTCTTTTGGGGAGTTACCAGTACAGTAACCATACCAGGAAGTACTTAATTTATTAAGCTAATGCTTTTCTTAATCTCAGTGGAGATATTTACTGATAAACAGCTACCTAAGCAGCATGGTCATGTCGTTCCTAAATGAGCTTTTATCTCTCTTCCCTCACCACAAATCAGATTCTTCTGAGGAGTTCCCAGTACATTATCATTTCCCCTGTGTAATTACCTTAACAAGCTCCAGCTATTTTTATTCTCAGAAGGTTTACTCCCTGATATACAGCGGCCTACCCCCTTCGTAAGTGCAGGTGCTAAATGAGCTTTTTTCTCTGTTCCCTCACCACAATCCGGATTCTATCGGGAGTTACCAGTACAGTATCCATTCCGGGAAGTACTTAATTTATTAAGCTACTGCTTTTCTTAATCTCAGTGGAGATATTTACTGATAAACAGCAACCTAAGCAGCATGGTCATGTCGTTCCTAAATGAGCTTTTATCTCTCTCCCCTCACCACAAATCAGATTCTTTTGAGGAGTGCCCAGTACATTATCCTTTCCCCTGTGTAATTACCTTAACAAGCTCCAGCTGTTTTTATTCTCAGAAGGTTTACTCCCTGATATACAGCTGCCTACACCCTTCGCAAGTGCAGGTCCTAAATGAGCTTTTTTCTCTGTTCCCTCACCACAATCCAGATTATTTTCGGGAGTTACCAGTACAGTAACCATACCAGGAAGTACTTCACTTATAAAGCTACTGCTTTTCTTAATCTCAGTGGAGATATTTACTGATAAACAGCTACCTAAGCAGCATGGTCATGTCGTTCCTAAATGAGCTTTTATCTCTCTCCCGTCACCACAAATCAGATTCTTCTGAAGAGTTCCCAGTACATTATCATTTCCCCTGTGTAATTACCTTAACAAGCTCCAGCTGTTTTTATTCTCAGAAGGTTTACTCCCTGATATACAGCTGCCTACCCCCTTCGTAAGTGCAGGCCCTAAATGAGCTTTTTTCTCTGTTCCCTCACCACAATCCAGATTCTTTTGGGGAGTTACCAGTACAGTAACCATACCAGGAAGTACTTCACTTATGAAGCTACTGCTTTTCTTAATCTCAGTGGAGATATTTACTGATCAACATTTACCTACGCAGCATGTTCATGTCGTTCCTAAATGAGCTTTTATCTCTCTCCCTTCACCACAAATCAGATTCTTCTGAGGAGTTCCCAGTACATTATCCTTTCCCCTGTGTAATTACCTTAACAAGCTCCAGCTATTTTTATTCTCAGAAGGTTTACTCCCTGATATACAGCTGCCTACCCCCTTCGTAAGTGCAGGTCCTAAATGAGCTTTTTTCTCTGTTCCCTCACCACAATCCAGATTCTTTTGGGGAGTTACCAGTACAGTAACCATACCAGGAAGTACTTAATTTATTAAGCTACTGCTTTTCTTAATCTCAGTGGAGATATTTACTGATAAACAGCTACATACGCAGCATGGTCATGTCGTTCCTAAATGAGCTTTTATCTCTCTCCCCTCACCACAAATCAGATTCTTCTGAGCAGTTCCCAGTACATTATCCTTTCCCCTGTGTAATTACCTTAACAAGCTCCACCTGTTTTTATTCTCAGAAGGGATACTCCCTGATATACAGCTGCCTACCCCCTTCGTAAGTGCAGGTCCTAAATGAGCTTTTTTCTCTGTTCCGTCAACACAATCCAGATTCTTTTGGGGAGTTACCTGTACAGTAACCATACCAGGAAGTACATAATTTATTAAGCTACTGCTTTTCTTAATCTCAGTGGAGATATTTACTGATAAACAGCTACCTACGCAGCATGTTCATGTCGTTCCTAAATGAGCTTTTATCTCTCTCCCCTCACCACAAATCAGATTCTTCGGAGGAGTTCCCAGTACATTATCCTTTCCCCTGTGTAATTACCTTAACAAGCTCCAGCTATTTTTATTCTCAGAAGGTTTACTCCCTGATATACAGCTGCCTACCCCCTTCGTAAGTGCAGGTCCTAAATGGGCTTTTTTCTCTGTTCCCTCACCACAATCCAGATTCTTTTGGGGAGTTACCAGTACAGTAACCATACCAGGAAGTACTTAATTTATTAAGCAACTGCTTTTCTTAATCTCAGTGGAGATATTTACTGATAAACAGCTACCTAAGCAGCATGGTCATGTCGTTCCTAAATGAGCTTTTATCTCTCTTCCCTCACCACAAATCAGATTCTTCTGAGGAGTTCCCAGTACATTATCATTTCCCCTGTGTAATTACCTTAACAAGCTCCAGCTGTTTTTATTCTCAGAAGGTTTACTCCCTGATATACAGCTGCCTACCCCCTTCGTAAGTTCAGGTGTTAATGAGCTTTTTTCTCTGTTCCCTCACCACAATCCGGATTCTTTCGGGAGTTACCAGTACAGTATCCATTCCGGGAAGTACTTAATTTATTAAGCTACTGCTTTTCTTAATCTCAGTGGAGATATTTACTGATAACCAGCAACCTAAGCAGCATGGTCATGTCGTTCCTAAATGAGCTTTTATCTCTCTCCCCTCACCACAAATCAGATTCTTTTGAGGAGTGCCCAGTACATTATCCTTTCCCCTGTGTAATTACCTTAACAAGCTCCAGCTGTTTTTATTCTCAGAAGGTTTACTCCCTGATATACAGCTGCCTACCCCCTTCGCAAGTGCAGGTCCTAAATGAGCTTTTTTCTCTGTTCCCTCACCACAATCCAGATTATTTTGGGGAGTTACCAGTACAGTAACCATACCAGGAAGTACTTCACTTATAAAGCTACTGCTTTTCTTAATCTCAGTGGAGATATTTACTGATAAACAGCTACCTACGCAGCATGTTCATGTCGTTCCTAAATGAGCTTTTATCTCTCTCCCCTCACCACAAATCAGATTCTTCTGAGGAGTTGCCAGTACATTAACCTTTCCCCTGTGTAATTACCTTAACAAGCTCCAGCTGTTTTTATTCTCAGAAGGTTTATTCCCTGATATACAGCTGCATACCCCTTTCGTAAGTCAGGTCCTAAATAGCATTTTTCTCTGTTCCCTCACCACAATCCAGATTCTTTTGGGGAGTTACCAGTAAAGTAACCATACCAGGAAGTACATTATTTACTAAGCTACTGCTTTTCTTAATCTCAGTGGAGATATTTACTGATAAACAGCTACATACGCAGCATGTTCATGTCGTTCATAAATGAGCTTTTATCTCTCTCCCCTCACCACAAATCAGATTCTTCTGAGCAGTTCCCAGTACATTATCCTTTCCCCTGTGTAATTATCTTAACAAACTCCAGCTGTTTTTATTCTCAGAAGGGATACTCCCTGATATACAGCTGCCTACCCCCTTCGTAAGTGCAAGTCCTAAATGAGCTTTTTTCTCTGTTCCCTCACCACAATCCAGATTCTTTGTTGAGTTACCAGTACAGTAACCATAACAGGAAGTACTTAATTTATTAAGCTACTGCTTTTCTTAATCTCAGTGGAGATATTTACTGATAAACAGCTACCTACGCAGCATGTTCATGTCGTTCCTAAATGAGCTTTTATCTCTCTCCCCACACCACAAATCAGATTCTTCTGAGGAGTTCCCAGTACATTATCCTTTCCCCTGTGTAATTACCTTAACAAGCTCCAGATGTTTTTATTCTCAGAAGGTTTACTCCCTGATATACAGCTGCCTACCCACTTCGTAAGGGCAGGTCCTAAATGAGCTTTTTTCTCTGTTCCCTCACCACAATCCGGATTCTTTCGGGAGTTACCAGTACAGTATCCATTCCGGGAAGTACTTAATTTATTAAGCTACTGCTTTTCTTAATCTCAGTGGAGATATTTACTGATAAACAGCTACCTACGCAGCATATTCATGTCGTTCCTAAATGAGCTTTTATCTCTCTCACCTCACCACAAATCAGATTCTTCTGAGGAGTTCCCAGTACATTATCCTTTCCCCTGTGTAATTTCCTTAACAAGCTCCAGCTGTTTTTATTCTCAGAAGGTTTACTCCCTGATATACAGCTGCCTACCCCATTCGTAAGTGCAGGTCCTAAATGAGCTTTTTTCTCTGTTCCCTCACCACAATCCAGATTCTTTTGGGGAGTTATCAGTACAGTTACCATACCAGGAAGTACTTAATTTATTAAGCTACTGCTTTTCTTAATCTCAGTGATGATATTTACTGATAAACAGCTACCTACGCAGCATGTTCATGTCGTTCCTAAATGAGCTTTTATCTCTCTCCCCTCACCACAAATCAGATTCTTCTGAGGAGTTCCCAGTACATTATCCTTTCACCTGTGTAATTACCTTAACAAGCTCCAGCTGTTTTTATTCTCAGAAGGTTTACTCCCTGATATACAGCTGCCTACCCGTTCATAAGTGCAGGTCCTAAATGAGATTTTTCTCTGTTCCCTCACCACAATCCGGATTCTTTCGGGAGTTACCAGTACAGTATCCATTCCGGGAAGTACTTAATTTATTAAGCTACTGCTTTTCTTAATCTCAGTGGAGATATTTACTGATAAACAGCTACCTACGCAGCCTGTTCATGTCGTTCCTAAATGAGCTTTTATCTCTCTCCCCTCACCACAAATCAGATTCTTCTGAGGAGTTCCCAGTACATTATCCTTTCCCCTGTGTAATTTCCTTAACAAGCTCCAGCTGTTTTTATTCTCAGAAGGTTTACTCCCTGATATACAGCTGCCTACCCCCTTCGTGAGTGCAGGTCCTAAATGAGCTTTATTCTCTGTTCCCTCACCACAACCCAGATTCTTTTGGGGAGTTACCAGTACAGTAACCATACCAGGAAGTACTTAATTTATTAAGCTACTGCTTTTCTTAATCTCAGTTTAGATATTCACTGATAAACAGCTACCTACGCAGCATGTTCATGTCGTTCCTAAATGAGCTTTGATCTCTCTCCCCTCACCAAAAATCAGATTCTTCTGAGGAGTTCCCAGTACATTATCCTTTCCCCTGTGTAATTACCTTAACAAGCTCCAGCTGTTTTCATTCTCAGAAGATTTACTCCCTGATATACAGCTGCCTACCCCCTTCGTAAGTGCAGGTCCTAAATGAGCTTTTTTCTCTGTTCCCTCACCACAATCCAGATTTTTTTGGGGAGTTACCAGTACAGTAACCATACCAGGAAGTACTTAATTTATTAAGCTACTGCTTTTCTTAATCTCAGTGGAGATATTTACTGATAAACAGCTACCTACGCAGCATGTTCATGTCGTTCTTAAATGAGCTTTTATCTCTCTGCCCTCACCACAAATCAGATTCTTCTGAGGAGTTTCCAGTACATTATCCTTTCCCCCGTGTAAATACCTTAACAAGCTCCAGCTGTTTTTATTCTCAGAAGGTTTACTCCCTGATATACAACTGCCTTCCCCCTTCGTAAGTGCAGGTCCTAAATGAGCTTTTTTCTCTGTTCCCTCACCACAATCCAGATTCTTTTGGGGAGATAACAGTACAGTAACCATACCAGGAAGTACTTAATTTATTAAGCTACTGCTTTTCTGAATCTCAGTGGAGATATTTACTGATAAACAGCTACCTACGCAGCATGTTCATGTCGTTCCTAAGTGAGCTTTTATCTCTCTCCCCTCACCACAAATCAGATTCTTCTGAGGAGTTCCCAGTACATTATCCTTTCCCCTGTGTAATTACCTTAACATGCTAAAGCTCTTTTTATTCTCAGAAGGTTTACTCCCTGATATATAGCTGCCTACCCCCTTCGTAAATGCAGGTACTAAATGATCTCTTTTCTCTGTTCCGTCACCACAATCCAGATTCTTTTGGGGAGTTACCAGTACAGTAACCATACCAGGAAGTACTTAATTTATTAAGCTACTGCTTTTCTTAATCTCAGTGGAGATATTTACTGATAAACAGCTACCTACGCAGCATGTTCATGTCGTTCTTAAATGAGCTTTTATCTCTCTGCCCTCACCACAAATCAGATTCTTCTGAGGAGTTTCCAGTACATTATCCTTTCCCCCGTGTAATTACCTTAACAAGCTCCAGATGTTTTTATTCTCAGAAGGTTTACTCCCTGATATACAACTGCCTTCCCCCTTCGTAAGTGCAGGTCCTAAATGAGCTTTTTTCTCTGTTCCCTCACCACAATCCAGATTCTTTTGGGGAGTTACCAGTACAGTTACCATACCAGGAAGTACTTAATTTATTAAGCTACTGCTTTTCTTAATCTCAGTGGAGATATTTACTGATAAACAGCTACCTACGCAGCATGTTCATGTCGTTCCTAAATGAGGTTTTATCTCTCTCCCCTCACCCCAAATGAGATTCTTCTGAGGAGTTCCCAGTACATTATCCTTTCCCCTGTGTAATTACCTTAATAAGCTCCAGCTGTTTTTATTCTCAGAAGGTTTACTCCCTGATATACAGCTGCCTATCCCCTTCGTAAGTGCAGGTCCTAAATGTGCTTTTTTCTCTGTTTCCTCACCACAATCCAGATACTTTTGGGGAGTTACAAGTACAGTAACCATACCAGGAAGTGCTTAATTTATTAAGCTACTGCTTTTCTTAATCTC
This sequence comes from Perognathus longimembris pacificus, assembly GCF_023159225.1. NCBI lineage: Eukaryota > Metazoa > Chordata > Mammalia > Rodentia > Heteromyidae > Perognathus > Perognathus longimembris. The sequence goes on from NW_025956550.1 coordinate 33,984, forward strand.
AGTGGAGATATTTACTGATAAACAGCTACTTACGCAGCATGTTGATGTCGTTCCTAAATGAGATTTTATCTCTCTCCCCTCACCACAAATCAGATTCTTCTGAGGAGTTCCCAGTACATTATCCTTTCCCCTGTGTAATTACCTTAAAAAACTCCAGCTGTTTTTATTCTCAGAAGGTTTACTCCAGATATACAACTGCCTACCCCCTTCGTAAGTGCAGGTCCTAAATGAGCTTTTTTCTCTGTTCCCTCACCACAATCCAGATTCTTTTGGGGAGTTACCAGTACAGTAACCATAGCAGGAAGTACTTAATTTATTAAGCTTCTCCTTTTCTTAATCTCAGTGGAGATATTTACTGATAAACAGCTACATACGCAGAATGTTCATGTCGTTCCTAAATGAGCTTTGATCTCTCTCCCCTCACCACAAATCAGATTCTTCTGAAGAGTTCCCAGTACATGATCCTTTCCCCTGTGTAATTACCTTAACAAACTCCAGCTGTTTTTATTCTCAGAAGGTTTACTCCCTGATATAGAGCTGCCTACCCCCTTCGTAAGTCCAGGTCCTAAATGAGCTTTTTTCTCTGTTCCCTCACCACAATCCAGATTCTTTTGGGAGTTACCAGTACAGTAACCATACTAGGAAGTACATAATTTATTAAGCTACTGCTTTTCTTAATCTCAGTGGAGATATTTAGTGATAAACAGCTACCTACGCAACATGTTCATGTCGTTCCTAAATGAGCTTTTATCTCTCTCCCCTCAACACAAATCAGATTCTTCTGAGGAGTTCCCAGTATATTTTCCTTTCCCCTGTGTAATTACCTTAACAAGCTCCAGCTGTTTATATTCTCAGAAGGTTTACTCCCTGATGTACAGCTGCCTACCCCCTTCGTAAGTGCAGGTCCTAAATGAGCTTTTTTCTCTGTTCCCTCACCACAATCCAGATTCTTTTGGGGAGTTACCAGTACAGTAACCACACCAGGAAGTACTTAATTTATTAAGCTACTGCTTTTCTTAATCTCAGTGGAGATATTTACTGATAAACAGCTACCTACGCAGCATGTTCATGTCGTTCCTAAATGAGCTTTAATCTCTCTCCCCTCACCACAAATCAGATTCTTCTGAGGAGTTCCCAGTACATTATCCTTTCCCCTGTGTAATTACCTTAACAAGCTCCAGCTGTTTATATTCTCAGAAGGTTTACTCCCTGATATACAGCTGCCTACCCCCTTCGTAAGTGCAGGTCTTAATGAGCTTTTTTCTCTGTTCTCTCACCACATTCCAAATTCTTTTGGGGAGTTACCAGTACAGTAACCATACCAGGAAGTACTTAATTTATTAAGCTACTGCTTTTCTTAATCTCAGTGGAGATATTTACTGATAAACAGCTACCTACGCAGCATGTTCATGTCGTTCCTAAATGAGCTTTTATCTCTCTCCCCACACCACAAATCAGATTCTTCTGAGGAGTTCCCAGTACATTATCCTTTCCCCTGTGTAATTACCTTAACAAGCTCCAGCTGTTTTTATTCTCAGAAGGTTTACTCCCTGATATACAGCTGCCTACCCCCTTCGTAAGTGCAGGTCCTAAATGAGCTTTTTTCTCTGTTCCCTCACCACAATCCAGATTCTTTTGGGGCGTTACCAGTACAGTAACCATACCAGGAAGTACTTAATTTATTAAGCTACTGCTTTTCTTAATCTCAGTGGAGTTGTTTAGTGATTAACAGCTACCTACGCAGCATGTTCATGTCGTTCCTAAATGAGCTTTTATCTCTCTCCCCTCACCACAAATCAGATTCTTCTGAGGAGTTCCCAGTACATTATTCTTTCCTCTGTGTAATTACCTTAACAAGCTCCAGCTGTTTTTATTCTCAGAAGGTTTACTCCCTGATATACAGCTGCCTACCCCCTTCGTAAGTGCAGGTCCTAAATGAGCTTTTTTCTCTGTTGCGTCACCACAATCCAGATTCTTTTGGGGAGTTACCAGTACAGTAACCATACCAAGAAGTACTTAATTTATTAAGCTACTGCTTTTCTTAATCTCAGTGGAGATATTTACTGATAAACAGCTACCTATGCAGCATGTTCATGTCGTTCCTAAATGAGCTTTTTTTTTGTTTTTTTTTCCCAGTCCTGGCCCTTGGACTCAGGGCCTGAGCACTGTCCCTGGCTTCTTCCCGCTCAAGGCTAGCACTCTGCCACTTGAGCCACAACGCCGCTTCTGGCCGTTTTCTGTATATGTGGTGCTGGGGAACCGAACCTAGGGCCTCATGTATCAGAGGCAGGCACTCTTGCCACTAGACTACATCCCCTGCCCCCTAAATGAGCTTTTATCTCTCTCCCCTCACCACAAATCAGATTCTTCTGAGGAGTTCCCAGTACATTATCCTTTCCCCTGTGTAATTACCTTAACAAGCTCCAGCTGTTTTTATTCTCAGAAGGTTTACTCCCTGATATACAGCTGCCTAACCCCTTCGTAAGTGCAGGTCCTAAATGAACTTTTTTCTCTGTTCCCTCACCACAATCCAGATTATTTTGGGGAGTTACCAGTACAGTAACCATACCAGGAAGTACTTAATTCATTAAGCTACTGCTTTTCTTAATCTCAGTGGAGATATTTACTGATAAACAGCTACCTACGCAGCATGTTCATGTCGTTCCTAAATGAGCTTTAATCTCTCTCCCCTCAACACAAATCAGATTCTTCTGAGGAGTTCCCAGTACATTATCCTTTCCCCTGTGTAATTACCTTAACAAGCTCCAGCTGTTTTTATTCTCAGTAGGTTTACTCCCTGATCTACAGCTGCCTACCCCCTTCGTAAGTGCAGGTCCTAAATGAGCTTTTTTCTCTGTTCCCTCACCACAATCCAGATTCTTTTGGGGAGTTACCAGTACAGTAACCATACCAGGAAGTACTTAATTTATTAAGCTACTGCTTTTCTTAATCTCAGTGGAGATATTTACTGATAAACAGCTACCTACGCAGCATGTTCATGTCGTTCCTAAATGAGCTTTTATCTCTCTCCCCTCACCACAAATCAGATTCTTCTGAGGAGTTCCCAGTACATTATCCTTTCCCCTGTGTAATTACCTTAAGAAGCTCCAGCTGTTTTTATTCTCAGAATGTTTACTCTGTGATATACAGCTGCCTACCCCCTTCGTAAGTGCAGGTCCTAAATGAGCTTTTTTCTCTGTTCCCTCACCACAATCCAGATTCTTTTGGGGAGTTACCAGTACAGTAACCATACCAGGAAGTACTTAATTTATTAAGCTACTGCTTTTCTTAATCTCAGTGGAGATATTTACTGATAAACAGCTACCTACGCAGCATGTTCATGTCGTTCCTAAATGAGCTTTTATCTCTCTCCCCACACCACAAATCAGATTCTTCTGAGGAGTTCCCAGTACATTATCCTTTCCCCTGTGTAATTACCTTAACAAGCTCCAGCTGTTTTTATTCTCAGAAGGTTTACTCCCTGATATACAGCTGCCTACCCCCTTCGTAAGTGCAGGTCCTAAATGAGCTTTTTTCTCTGTTCCCTCACAACAATCCAGATTCTTTTGGGGAGTTACCAGTACAGTAACCATACCAGGAAGTACTTAATTTATTAAGCTACTGCTTTTCTTAATCTCAGTGGAGATGTTTAGTGATAAACAGCTACCTACGCAGCATGTTCATGTCGTTCCTAAATGAGCTTTTATCTCTCTCCCCTCACCACAGATCAGATTCTTCTGCGGAGTTCCCAGTACATTATTCTTTCCCCTGTGTAATTACCTTAACAAGCTCCAGCTGTTTTTATTCTCAGAAGGTTTACTCCCTGATATACAGCTGCCTACCCCCTTCGTAAGTGCAGGTCCTAAATGAGCTTTTTTCTCTGTTGCGTCACCACAATCCAGATTCTTTTGGGGAGTTACCAGTACAATAACCATACCAAGAAGTACTTAATTTATTAAGCTACTGCTTTTCTTAATCTCAGTGGAGATATTTACTGATAAACAGCTATCTACGCAGCATGTTCATGTCGTTCCTAAATGAGCTTTTTTGTTCTTTTTTTTTTTCCCAGTCCTGGCCCTTGGACTCAGGGCCTGAGCACTGTCCCTGGCTTCTTCCCGCTCAAGGCTAGCACTCTGCCACTTGAGCCACAGCGCCGCTTCTGGCCGTTTTCTGTATATGTGGTGCTGGGGAACCGAACCTAGGGCCTCATGTATCAGAGGCATGCACTCTTGCCACTAGGCTACATCCCCTGCCCCCTAAATGAGCTTTTATCTCTCTCCCCTC